>NC_042974.1:56054300-56173267 GCF_901001165.1 Salmo trutta | reverse complement strand
ATATCATAAGGTGAATGCACCAATTTGTAAGTCGCTCTGGATAAGAGCGTCTGCTAAATGACTTAAATGTAAATGTAAATGTAAATGTAAATGAACTGGCAACAGACCAACAGAAAACACAGGTATAAGTACATTGGGGTAATGGGGGAAAATGGGACACACCTGGTCGGGGGGTAGAGACAAGCACAAGATATGAGTGTTTAGAACAGTCTGGGGAGAATGGGAGGGGGGGAGAGAAAGAGCCTGTACCTCTTTCAACCTTAGAAATACCTGTGTTAGGTTTTGTTTTATGCACCATTTCAGTTTACTCTTTGCACATGTCACCCTATTCCCTATAACAGTGCACTACTTTTGACCAGGACCCATGGGGTTCTAGTGCACTAGTGCAGAGTTTCTGTGTTTTGTTTCTGGAACACATTCCATGTGTTTATTTCAGTTTATCTAATGTATTTACCCAATATGTATATATTTATTAGAAACAGACCAGTGTTTTCATGGGGAGCTAGAAATCCTGTCTAAGGTATTTGTACAGCTGTTCTGCGTTGAGCTAGGCCTTGAGTGAAAACACTGGGTGTGCGTCCCAAATGGCATGTTATTCACTATATAGTGCACTACTTTTGACCAGAGCCCTATGAGCACTGGTCAAAAGCAGGGAATAGGGTGCTGTGTGCAACACATAGGGAATCGGGTGCTATTTGGGACAAAACCTAAAGTTTTGTGATTGACTGGTCTAGTCTTGAAGGATGATGAGACCTACTAAGACTGTGAAATGATCTTCCACATATACAGTTTTAATTTACTCATACACATGTGAGCGCATGAATACACACACACACCATGTGGACACCACTTCCATTGGCTATGAACAGGACAACTGAGAAAGGTCTCTATTTTCCATTATTAAAGAAATACGTTTTTTTTATGGGGTGGATCAGCTTTAATACTGCAGATAGATTGTTGCTTCCATCAATGTAATTGTCTGCATCATTTCCAATCCACGTTTATATTTGGGGTAAATATATATATATCCATATACAGTGCCTTACAAAAGTATTCACCCCCTTGGCATTTTTCCTATTTTGTTGCATTACAACCTGTAATTTAAATGGATTTTTATTTGCATTTCATACAATGGGCATACACAAAATAGTCAAAATTGGTGAAGTGAAATGAAAAAAATGATATGTTTAAAAAAATAAACGGAAAAGTGGTACATGCATATATATTCACCCCTTTGAAATGAAGCCCCTAAATAAGATCTGGTGCAACCAATAACCTTCAGAAGTCACATAATTAGACAAAAAGTCTACCTGTGTACAATCTAAGTGTCATTTGATCTGTCACATGATCTCACGGACCAGGCAAGGAGGGCATTAATCAGAGAGGCAACAAAGAGACCAATGATAACTCTGAAGGAGCTGCAAAGCTCCACAGCGGAGATTGGAGTATCTGTCCATAGGACCACTTTAAGCCGTACACTCCACAGAGCTGGGCTTTACGGAAGAGTGGCCAGAAAAAAAATAAGCAAACATGTTTGGTGTTCGCCAAAAGGCATGTGGGAGACTCCCCAAACATATAGAAGAAGGTACTCTGGTCAGATGAGACTAAAATTGAGCTTTTTGGCCATCAAGGATAATGCTATGTCTGGCACAAACCCAACACCTCTCATGGTGGTGGCAGCATCATGCTGTGGGATGTTTTTCATCGGCAGGGACTGGGAAACTGGTCAGAATTGAAGGAATGATGGATGGTGCTAAATACAGGGAAATTTTTGAGGGAAACCTGTTTGTCTTCAAGAGATTTGAGACTGGGACAGAGGTTCACCTTCCAGCAGGACAATGACCCTAAGCATACTGCTAAAGCAACACTCGAGTGCTTTAATGGGAAACATTTAAATGTCTTGGAATGGCCTAGTCAAAGCCCAGACCTCAATCCAATTGAAAATCTGTGGTATGACTTAAAGATTGCTGTACACCAGCAGAACCCATCCAACTTGAAGGAGCTGGAGCAGTTTTGCCTTGAAGAATAAGCAAAAATCCCAGTGGCTAGATGTGCCAAGCTTATAGAGACACCCCAAGATACTTACAGCTGTAATTGCTGCAAAAGGTGGCTCTACAAAGTATTGACTTTGGGGGGTGAATAGTTAAGCACGCTCAAGTTTTCTGTTTTTTGTCTTATTTCTTGTTTGTTTCAAAATAAAAATATATTTTGCATCTTCAAAGTGGTCGGCATGTTGTGTAAATCAAATGATACAAACCCCCCAAAATATATTTTAATTCCAGGTTGTAAGGCAACAAAATAGGAAAAATGCCAAGGGGGTGAATACTTTTCCAAGCCACTGTACATACATACATACCAACACATACCAACACATTTTATTTTTAATATACCTTTATTATTCCCCGAAGCCTACCGCCCCTCCCCCAATTGGAGTAAACTAATAAACAACAACACTTAGGCTTCTACTTCCAGTTTATACATAGTATACACATTTTACAGACACAATCTATTTTACAATAGTTATATTTTGTTTGTTTTTAGTCCTGGCCTTCCTCTATTTCTGATGTTCATCCAGTTTGATTTATATTTGTAACTGTGCTATTTCACAACATTTCTGAACCTATATACTTTTTACAGACCCCGTATGTTGTACATTTGTTATCTTGTTGTTATTAAGAAATAGTTATTTGTTTTTCTCATTTCTCTCTCTTACAGCGATGTTGCCTCCATTCTTTCTATTTCTCTTTCTCTCTCGCTCTCTCTCCCTCTCTCTTTCTCTCTCTCTCTCTCTCTCTCTCGCCTCTCTCTCTCTCTCTCTCTCTCTCCCTCTCTCTCTCTCCCTCTCTCTCTCTCTCCCTCTCTCGCTCTCTTTCTTTTCTTCTAACAGTGATGCGACCTCCATTGGTATTTAGCGTCCCCATCTATCCACTTAGACTTGAAAAGAGAGAGAGAGGTGAACTATTAGCCACAGTGGGTCCTTAGGTGTGAGAGTTCCAAGTTTCTTTGTTCCAAATTCTTGGATCCAAGTTATTTTGTTTATAATTCACAGTAGTTCCTTAGGTGCAAGTCCTGCTTCCAAGTTCTGTTGTTTATAAGCCACAGTGGTCCCGCGTTCCAGCCTCTTGTTTCAGACTCACAATCATTCCAGGTTCCTGGTCAGTGCTAAGCTCATTTGAGTTGGACTGTGTTGTGGGCTAGATCAGAGAGGGGGAGCCCAGCTGAAACCCACAACAGACGGGCAAACAGCCAGTGTATGTGTTTGTGTGTGTGTGTGCCTGCGTGCGTGTTTGTGTGAGTCTGTCTATGCGTCTGTGTGTGTTTTTGAAAACACTAGATGCTGGGCTCCCTAATGGGGATTCCAGGGCATTACAAAGAGATAGCCGTCAAAACTAAATGTAACACAGAATAAACCAGAGCATGAAAGATTAGAACACACTTGGCCTGGGCAGCTAATCCCTGTACTGTAGGGTCCAAACCCACTCTTCAGGCAGATAAAGCCATAGACACGTGCTGCTAAATGGACTTAGAACAACATGCCAAACACAGTCACCCATAGAGTAGACAACCTCCCATTGTTGGTTGGACCTGCAGAGAGTGACTGGGGAAGTGCGTCAACCTTTAATAAAAAAAGTGGAGATATGGTTTTGGTATGGTTTTTAAAAGCAATTGAGCCTTTATGAAAAAGAAGAAGATGAAGTTTGCTGTGTCTCTAGCAGTCTGCAGGATGCATTGACAGTGGAAAGCTATTTGATCAGGTCTTGCTTAGAAATGGAGGGTCGTAAGGATGGAGAGTAGGAGGGATGGAGGGAAGGCCTACTGATGAAAAATGACGACCAGCCTGCTGCCGTTTAACCCTGTGACTGCAGCTGACTGCAGCAGAAAGTTTAACCCTGTGACTGCAGCTGACTGCAGCAGGAAGTTTAACCCTGTGACTGCAGCTGACTGCAGCAGAAAGTTTAACCCTGTGACTGCAGCTGACTGCAGCAGAAAGTTTAACCCTGTGACTGCAGCTGACTGCAGCAGAAAGTTTAACCCTGTGACTGCAGCTGACTGCAGCAGAAAGTTTAACCCTGTGACTGCAGCTGACTGCAGCAGAAAGTTTAACCCTGTGACTGCAGCTGACTGCAGCAGAAAGTTTAACCCTGTGACTGCAGCTGACTGCAGCAGAAAGTTTAACCCTGTGACTGCAGCTGACTGCAGCAGGAAGTTTAACCCTGTGACTGCAGCTGACTGCAGCAGAAAGTTTAACTCTGTGACTGCAGCTGACTGCAGCAGGAAGTTTAACACTTCTCGCTCATTCAAAGCAATTGGGAAACATCCATGACAGGCATTGTTGTCACCTTAGCTTGCTACGTAACTTCTGAGTGATAGGAAGCACGAGCACCACCACCAATCAGCCTACAGCACTGTGCACACACCTGTTGTTACTATGACAACTAGCGTAGCCATGTCAGCAAATGACTGCTGTCTGAACACACACAAATCTGATTTGGGGTTGTAACTTTCTGTTTGGAGAGACAGTATTCCAAAATGGATTTGAAAAACAAAACTGATTTGAGCATTAAGGCCTGCAGTGTGAAGGCTTAACACCCCCTGTATGTCCAAGCTGTGTCAGATGGCTAGATGGTAGCCCCTGAACCCGACAAAATAGAGGAAGTCAAGTGCTGATGGAGAATCGTGTGTTTATATGAAATCCCCAATATGTGTGCGTGTGCCTGCCTTCCATTCACACCCCATGTGTGTGCCTGTGTTGGTCACACTCCTATTGTAACCCTGTTCACTGGACCCACAGCAGGACGCTCAGGCTCCAGTGTTGTTTCTCCGGGTGAGAGAGCAATCTGTCACAGCCCCGCAAGGCCCAAAGCAGCACACTGACTGACCACAGCAGGACACAGAGTGAACAGCACAACAGCTGTTGACGACAGCAAGCCTACAAAGCCCAGCTGGACAGCACTGGGTGACCACAGCCCAGAACACCCAGTACCCCGGAATTGCTTTCCGGACTCTGGAGCACCAGGCTGGGGGGATAGTATCCTTTCTTCTGAGTCTGGGTCCTAGAAGACTTAGAAAAATAAATACCAGAACGGACATTCCCCTTCAAGTTAATGTTGTGTGGCGGCTGGACCATCTATTTCTATGCTTGGAGGGTGCACCCAGTATGCGGCTGGCTGTGTAATCCCACCATATGACACCAGTCATCACATTCATCACCAGTCTGCTTGGCTTGCAGCGGTTTTCTCAACAGTCAATTTGTGATTAGTCAGACAGTGTGTTATGACTACAAAACACTTCTGTAGCCTTCTGGGAGCTTGGTGAGTGTGTGTGTGCTTGTGTGTGTGTGTGTGTGTGTGTGTGTGTGTGTGTGTGTGTGTGGACCAGAAGTCCCCACAAGAATAGTAAATTAACATAAATTTTACCAACTGGGGACAATTTATTGGTCCCCACAAGGTCAAATGCTATTTCTAGGAAGTTTAGGATTAAGTTAAGAATTGGGTTAGGGTTAGGAGCTAGGGTTAATTTTAGGGTTGGGAGCTAGGGTTATATTTAGGGTTAGGGAAAATGTGACTGAATTATGTATCCCCACAAGGTTAGTTGTACAAGACTGTGTGTGTGTGTTTGTGTGTGAGTCCTCACAAGGGTAGTAAAACAAACATGTTTGTGTGTGTGTGTGTGTGTGTGTGTGTGTGTGTGTGTGTGTGTGTGTGTGTGTGTGTGTGTGACTAAGGGATGAAGGCCACTAAATGCAGTCTGCAGCCCTGTGACTATCTGTCCACACTGGCAGAGAGATAGAGAGAGTCAGCCCCACTGTAGCCACCCAGCCAAAATAGCTTAATGACAAATGCTTAAGGAAAACATCAAATTCTGGGACTATTTGTGGTCGTCAAAAAATAACAAAAGCAACGCTAAATTTCTCCCACAAGGGCATTACCCAACCACAAAAACCCCAGCATGCTGTCTCTCTAATTCTCCAGATACCATACCACTCGAGAATATTCCAGTCGGCGTTATTTTGTCTCAGCAGAACAGCTCCCCAAAGACTCCCAAGCGGTTACTTCAAAAACAAAGCTAGTTAATTCAATAGTTTACATACATTTTATGAAATAGCCTTGGAGTTGAACCCCCCCGTTTGAAATAGCCTTGGAGTTGAACCCCCCTGTTTGAAATAGCCTTGGAGTTGAACCCCCCCGTTTAAAATAGCCTTGGAGTTGAACCCCCCTGTTTGAAATAGCCTTGGAGTTGAAACACCCTGTTTGAAATAGCCTCAGAGTTGAAACACCCTGTTTGAAATAGCCTCAGAGTTGAAACACCCTGTTTGAAATAGCCTCAGAGTTGAAACACCCTGTTTGAAATAGCCTCAGAGTTGAAACACCCTGTTTGAAATAGCCTTGGAGTTGAAACACCCTGTTTGAAATAGCCTCAGAGTTGAAACACCCTGTTTGAAATAGCCTCAGAGTCGAACCCCCCTGTTTGAAATAGCCTTGGAGTTGAAACACACTGTTTGAAATAGCCTCAGAGTTGAAACACCCTGTTTGAAATAGCCTCAGAGTTGAACCCCCCTGTTTGAAATAGCCTTGGAGTTGAAACCTCCTGTTTGAAATAGCCTCGGAGTTGAAACACCCTGTTTGAAATAGCCTTGGAGTTGAACCCCCCTGTTTGAAATAGCCTTGGAGTTGAAACACCCTGTTTGAAATAGCCTTGGAGTTGAAACCCCCTGTTTAAAATGATATGGTGATGATGGTTTGGTAAACATGCTTATGTCTCTGTTGTAAAGGTCACTATGTAAGGATGTGTAATATGGGCTCTGAAATGAAACACCATGGATAGCAGAGCAAAATGACTTCCAGATGTGTGTTTGTGAGTGAGTGTGTGTGTGTATGCATTTGAATGTGTGTGTGTTCTTTCATGCATTACCGTTCCATAGTGAGGTAGGTTCTGCCTGACGGGCCCTGCTGGTTTTAGGGGAGAGACAGACCAGCCTAGCGTGATTAACCAAGACAAGAGACCTACATTAACTATCCCACAATCCCCTAGTCCTGTTCACCCTGCACCTATCCCACAATCCCCTAGCCCTGTTCACCCTGCAACTATCCCACAATCCCCTAGCCCTGTTCACCCTGCAACGATCCCACAATCCCCTAGTCCTGTTCACCCTGCAACTATCCCACAATCCCCTAGCCCTGTTCACCCTGCAACTATCCCACAATCCCCTAGCCCTGTTCACCCTGCAACTATCCCACAATCCCCTAGCCCTGTTCACCCTGCAACTATCCCACAAATCCCCTAGTCCTGTTCACCCTGCAACTATCCCACAATCCCCTAGTCCTGTTCACCCTGCACCTATCCCACAATCCCCTAGTCCTGTTCACCCTGCATCTATCCCACAATCCTCTAGTCCTGTTCACCCTGCATCTATCCCACAATCCTTTGCTCCTCTGGGATGAAAGCACTCAAGGTCTAGAAATATACGCATGCACTGATGCACAGACACACACAGACATAAGCACAGGCATAAGCCTCCCTCCCTCAGTCAGCACATTGCTGTGAATGACAGGTCCCAGCCAGCCAGCCCAGGGTTGATAGCACCACTGGAAGTGTTACAGTAAAGATCCCAATCTGTCTCTCTTATCCTCTCAGGACTGTGTGTGGGTGCGTATATACGTGTGTGTGCGCGCACGAGAGAGAGAGAGAGAGAGAAGCTGTGATGAGACCGTCTAATGTGTTCTGGCTCAGGGTATTATTAGCTTTCACCATCGACTAGGCTGGACAGTATTATTATTATCTACATTCATTTCTAATCTCTATCTGTCAGGGCTCTCTCTGAGGCCATATTTCTCTCCTGTGTATTATTTCACCTAAATGTCCTCTCCTCTGTAACAAATGATACACTATAAGCAGAAACAGGGTCCTTTTCCAAGACTATGTTCCTAACAGGCCAGCTACTTGAGCATTTCTGAGATCTACTTCTACCGTCCTTCAACAGTGGCTAAACATTTCTCTTCTCCTCTGGCCAGCCAGGCAGGTCTGAGGCTGAGTATAGGCTGAGTATAGACCCAGGCCTGAGGTCTCACCACTATCCCCCAGCCTAATGCTCCGTTGTTCGGTTGACGATATGATCGGTGGTCCAGCTGGGGGACTATCGTCGGTCACCAGTACGCTACGGTCAGTGGCTGTACAGGCCAGAGACCCAGGCCTGAGGTCTCACCACTATCCCCCAGCCCGGTGCTTTAGGGTCCAGCTAGCAATTCAGGCATTGTAGGCTGAGGTCACCCAGTGCTGTCCAGCTGGGCTTTGTAGACCTGCTGTCGTCGACAGCTGTTGTGCTGGTCACTCTGTGTCCTGCTGTGGTCAGTCAGTGTGCTGCTTGGGGCCTTGGCGGGGCTGTGATAGATTGCTCTCTCACCCGGAGAAACAAGCACCCGGGCCTGAGAGTCCTCCTGTGGGTCCAGTGAACAGGAGCAAAATAAGAGTGTGACCAACACAGGCAGACACACAGGCAGACACACAGACACACACACAGGCAGACACACAGGCAGACACACAGGCAGACACACAGACACACACACAGGCAGACACACAGGCAGACACACAGGCAGACACACAGACACACACACAGGCAGACACACAGGCACACACACAGGCAGACACACAGGCAGACACACAGGCAGACACACAGACACACACACAGGCAGACACACAGGCAGACACACAGGCAGACACACAGGCACACACACAGGCAGACACACAGGCACACACACAGGCAGACACACAGGCACACACACAGGCAGACACACAGGCAGACACACAGGCAGACACACAGGCAGACACACAGACACACACACAGGCAGACACACAGGCAGACACACAGGCAGACACACAGGCACACACACAGGCAGACACACAGGCAGACACACAGACACACACACAGGCAGACACACAGGCAGACACACAGGCAGACACACAGGCACACACACAGGCAGACACACAGGCACACACACAGGCAGACACACAGGCAGACACACAGGCACACACACAGGCAGACACACAGGCAGACACACAGACAGACACACAGACAGACACACAGGCAGACACACAGGCAGACACACAGGCAGACACACAGGCAGACACACAGGCATACACACATGCAGACACACATGCAGACACACAGACACACACACAGGCAGACACACAGGCAGACACACAGGCACACACACAGACAGACACACAGGCAGACACACAGGCAGACACACAGGCAGACACACAGACAGACACACAGGCAGACACACAGGCAGACACACAGGCAGACACACAGGCAGACACACAGGCAGACACACAGGCAGACACACAGGCAGACACACAGGCAGACACACATGCAGACACACATGCAGACTCACATGCAGACACACATGCAGACACACAGGCAGACACACAGGCAGACACACAGGCATACACACAGGCATACACACATGCAGACACACATGCAGACACACATGCAGACACACAGGCATACACACATGCAGACACACATGCAGACACACATGCAGACACACAGGCAGACACACAGGCAGACACACAGGCAGACACATGGACGTGACTGGCAGGCAGACACACAGGCAGACACATGGACGTGACTGGCAGGCAGACATACAGGCAGACACATGGACGTGACTGGCAGGCAGACACACACACATATTTGGGCTTTCACATCAACACGCCATTCTCCATCAGCACTAGACTTCCTCTTTTTTGTCAGGTTCAGGGTCTACCACCTAAACATCTGACACAGCTTGGACAGGGACAGACAGACACAGAGAGCATTTCTGAAATCAACTTTTATTATCCTTCAGTAGTGGCAGAATATTCTCATTGAGCAGACTTCCCATTTTCTCATTGAGTTCAGGGGCTAGAATCGCATCCTTTTCTAGACAGAGCAAGTTGGACAGAGACAGAGACAGAGCGAGGACTGTTAAACTCTTCTCCTGTTGCACGGAACTTTCAGCTGCAGTCACAGGGTTAAACGGCAGCTTTCTTGGCTCACTGTGTTCGTCATCATTCATCTAAAGGCTTTTCCCTCCATCCCCTCCAACCACATCCCTAGCAATGCTAGCAACACAGTAAACACTTCTTCTTCTTCGTTCTGTGACACTCTAACAGGCTCACCATGGTCTGACACATATTTATCCATAACCTGACCGTAGCTATAGCTGAGAGAGAGAGTGTCTGTCTGTCTGTCTGTCTGTCTGTCTGTCTGTCTGTCTGTCTGTCTGTCTGTCTGTCTGTCTGTCTGTCTGTCTGTCTGTCTGTCTGTCTGTCTGTCTGGTGTTTCCCCAGTCAAGGCATATCACTATTGCCATTTTAGAACGTGCACTAGGATACTCTAATGTACATCATTCTGTTTAAATTAGAATAAGCATGACATTTACCCACCATGTCCTGTGTATAGCCTTGTACCGACTCAAAGTTGAAGTGACTGTGTGTGTTTTATGAGCGTAGTTAAACATATTGTGCTTTGCAATTATTTATGGATTTTAACAGTAAAGTTAACGACTCCCCACTCCCACCCCATTCCATTTCTGCCCTGGATCCCTAGTGATTCATTACGTTTCATTTATACACTGAAAAGAGCGTTCAGACCGTGTGCAAACTTTCTGCTCCTATTTTCTTCCCCCTCCTCTCGTAAATGATCACTTGTGGAGTGTAAGGGACTCCACATTTAATTATCTAATGGTGTAGGGGAGGATAAAAGCTTTATTGTTAGTGTGTGTGTGTGTGTGTGTGTGTGTGTGTGTGTCTGTGTGTCTGCGTGCATGCGTTTGTGTGACACACTTGGCTTCTGATTGCTGCAAAGCGAAGTGAGTCGTTAAATGTGATAGGAGAGTGAGAGGTTTACTGCTGATCAGCAGTGGGCATGTGGTCATCTGTATTGTTACTCCATTCACCTTATAGTTCACCTGATACTCTAGTAATTCACCTTATAGTTCACCTGATACTCTAGTAATTCACCTTATAGTTCACCTGATACTCTAGTAATTCACCTTATAGTTCACCTGATACTCTAGTAATTCACCTTATAGTCCACCTGATACTCTAGTAATTCACCTTATAGTTCACCTGATACTCTAGTAATTCACCTTATAGTTCACCTGATACTCTAGTAATTCACCTTATAGTCCACCTGATACTCTAGTAATTCACCTTATAGTTCACCTGATACTCTAGTAATTCACCTTATAGTTCACCTGATACTCTAGTAATTCACCTTATAGTCCACCTGATACTCTAGTAATTCACCTTATAGTTCACCTGATACTCTAGTAATTCACCTTATAATTCACCTGATACTCTAGTAATTCACCTTATAATTCACCTGATACTCTAGTAATTCACCTTATAGTTCACCTGATACTCTAGTAATTCACCTTATAGTTCACCTGATACTCTAGTAATTCACCTTATAGTTCTCCTGATAATCTAGTAATTCACCTTATAATTCACCTGATAATCTAGTAATTCACCTTATAGTTCACCTGATACTCTAGTAATTCACCTTATAATTCACCTGATACTCTAGTAATTCACCTTATAATTCACCTGATACTCTAGTAATTCACCTTATAGTTCACCTGATACTCTAGTAATTCACCTTATAGTTCACCTGATACTCTAGTAATTCACCTTATAGTTCTCCTGATACTCTAGTAATTCACCTTATAATTCACCTGATACTCTAGTAATTCACCTGATAATCTAGTAATTCACCTTATATTTCACCTGATACTCAAATAATTCACCTTATAGTTCACCTGATACTCTAGTAATTCACCTTATAGTTCACCTGACACTCTAGTAATTCACCTTATAGTTCACCTGACACTCTAGTAATTCACCTTATAGTTCACCTGATACTCTAGTAATTCACCTTATAGTTCACCTGATACTCTAGTAATTAACCTTATAGTTCACCTGATACTCTAGTAATTCACCTTATAATTCACCTGATACTCTAGTAATTCACCTTATAGTTCACCTGATACTCTAGTAATTCACCTTATAGTTCACCTGATACTCTAGTAATTCACCTTATAGTTCACCTGATACTCTAGTAATTCACCTTATAGTTCACCTGAAACTCTAGTAATTCACCTTATAATTCACCTGATACTCTAGTAATTCACCTTATAATTCACCTGATACTCTAGTAATTCACCTTATAGTTCACCTGATACTCTAGTAATTCACCTTATAGTTCACCTGATACTCTAGTAATTCACCTTATAGTTCTCCTGATACTCTAGTAATTCACCTTATAATTCACCTGATACTCTAGTAATTCACCTGATAATCTAGTAATTCACCTTATATTTCACCTGATACTCAAATAATTCACCTTATAGTTCACCTGATACTCTAGTAATTCACCTTATAGTTCACCTGACACTCTAGTAATTCACCTTATAGTTCACCTGACACTCTAGTAATTCACCTTATAGTTCACCTGATACTCTAGTAATTCACCTTATAGTTCACCTGATACTCTAGTAATTAACCTTATAGTTCACCTGATACTCTAGTAATTCACCTTATAATTCACCTGATACTCTAGTAATTCACCTTATAGTTCACCTGATACTCTAGTAATTCACCTTATAGTTCACCTGATACTCTAGTAATTCACCTTATAGTTCACCTGATACTCTAGTAATTCACCTTATAGTTCACCTGAAACTCTAGTAATTCACCTTATAGTTCACCTGATACTCTAGTAATTCACCTTATAGTTCACCTGATACTCTAGTAATTCACCTGATAATCTAGTAATTCTCATTATATTTCACCTGATACTCAAATAATTCACCTTATAGTTCACCTGATACTCTAGTAATTCACCTTATAGTTCTCCTGATACTCTAGTAATTCACCTTATAATTCACCTGATAATCTAGTAATTCACCTTATAGTTCACCTGATACTCTAGTAATTCACCTTATAATTCACCTGATACTCTAGTAATTCACCTTATAGTTCACCTGATACTTTAGTAATTCACCTTATAGTTCACCTGATACTCTAGTAATTCATCTTATAATTCACCTGATAATCTAGTAATTCACCTTAAAGTTCATCGGATACTCTAGTAATTCACCTTATAGTACACCTAATACTCTAGTAATTCACCTTATAGTTCACCTGATACTCTAGTAATTCACCTTATAGTTCACCTGATACTCTAGTAATTCACCTTATAGTTCTCCTGATACTCTAGTAATTCACCTGATAATCTAGTAATTCACCTTATATTTCACCTGATACTCAAATAATTCACCTTATAGTTCACCTGATACTCTAGTAATTCACCTTATAGTTCACCTGACACTCTAGTAATTCACCTTATAGTTCACCTGATACTCTAGTAATTCACCTTATAGTTCACCTGATACTCTAGTAATTCACCTTATAGTTCACCTGATACTTTAGTAATTCACCTTATAGTTCACCTGATACTCTAGTAATTCACCTTATAGTTCACCTGAAACTCTAGTAATTCACCTTATAGTTCACCTGATACTCTAGTAATTCACCTTATAGTTCACCTGATACTCTAGTAATTCACCTTATAGTTCACCTGATACTCTAGTAATTCACCTTATAATTCACCTGATACTCTAGTAATTCACCTTATAGTTCACCTGATACTCTAGTAATTCACCTTATAGTTCACCTGATACTCTAGTACATCACCTTATAGTTCACCTGATACTCTAGTAATTCATCTTATAGTTCACCTGACACTCTAGTAATTCACCTTATAATTCACCTGATAATCTAGTAATTCACCTTATAGTTCACCTGATAATCTAGTAATTCACTTTATAGTTCTCCTGATACTCTAGTAATTCACCTTATAATTCACCTGATACTCTAGTAATTAATCTTATAGTTCACCTGACACTCTAGTAATTCACCTTATAGTTCACCTGATACTCTAGTAATTCACCTTATAATTCACCTGATAATCTAGTAATTCACCTTATAGTTCACCTGATACTCTTGTAATTCACCTTATAATTCACCTGATAATCTAGTAATTCACCTTATAATTCACCTGATACTCTAGTAATTCACCTTATAGTTCACCTGACACTCTAGTAATTCACCTTATAGTTCACCTGATACTCTAGTAATTCACCTTATAATTCACCTGATACTCTAGTAATTCACCTTATAGTTCACCTGATACTTTAGTAATTCACCTTATAGTTCACCTGATACTCTAGTAATTCATCTTATAATTCACCTGATAATCTAGTAATTCACCTTATAGTTCATCTGATACTCTAGTAATTCACCTTATAGTTCACCTGATACTCTAGTAATTCACCTTATAGTTCACCTGATACTCTAGTAATTCACCTTATAGTTCACCTGATACTCTAGTAATTCACCTTATAGTTCACCTGATACTCTAGTAATTCACCTTATAGTTCTCCTGATACTCTAGTAATTCACCTTATAATTCACCTGATAATCTAGTAATTCACCTTATAGTTCACCTGATACTCTAGTAATTCACCTTATAATTCACCTGATACTCTAGTAATTCACCTTATAGTTCACCTGATACTCTAGTAATTCACCTTATATTTCACCTGATACTCTAGTAATTCACCTTATAGTTCTCCTGATACTCTAGTAATTCACCTTATAATTCACCTGATACTCTAGTAATTCACCTTATAGTTCACCTGATACTCTAGTAATTCACCTTATAGTTCACCTGATACTCTAGTAATTCACCTTATAGTTCACCTGATACTCTAGTAAGTCACCTTATAATTCACCTGATACTCTAGTAATTCACCTTATAGTTCACCTGATACTCTAGTAATTCACCTTATAGTTCACCTGATACTCTAGTAATTCACCTTATAGTTCACCTGATACTCTAGTAATTCACCTTATAATTCACCTGATACTCTAGTAATTCACCTTATAGTTCTCCTGATACTCTAGTAATTCACCTTATAGTTCACCTGATACTCTAGTAATTCACCTTATAATTCACCTGATACTCTAGTAATTCACCTTATAGTTCTCCTGATACTCTAGTAATTCACCTTATAATTCACCTGATACTCTAGTAATTCATCTTATAGTTCACCTGACACTCTAGTAATTCACCTTATAGTTCACCTGATACTCTAGTTAATCACCTTATAATTCACCTGATAATCTTGTAATTCACCTTATAGTTCACCTGATACTCTTGTAATTCACCTTATAATTCACCTGATAATCTAGTAATTCACCTTATAATTCACCTGATACTCTAGTAATTCACCTTATAGTTCACCTGACACTCTAGTAATTCACCTTATAGTTCACCTGATACTCTAGTAATTCACCTTATAATTCACCTGATACTCTAGTAATTCACCTTATAGTTCACCTGATACTTTAGTAATTCACCTTATAGTTCACCTGATACTCTAGTAATTCACCTTATAGTTCACCTGATACTCTAGTAATTCACCTTATAGTTCACCTGATACTCTAGTAATTCACCTTATAGTTCACCTGATACTCTAGTAATTCACCTTATAGTTCACCTGATACTCTAGTAATTCACCTTATAGTTCTCCTGATACTCTAGTAATTCACCTTATAATTCACCTGATACTCTAGTAATTCCCCTTATAATTCACCTGATACTCTAGTAATTCACCTTATAGTTCACCTGATACTCTAGTAATTCACCTTATAATTCACCTGATAATCTAGTAATTCACCTTATAATTCACCTGATACTCTAGTAATTCTCCTTATAGTTCACCTGATACTCTAGTAATTCACCTTATAGTTCACCTGATACTCTAGTAATTCACCTTATAGTTCTCCTGATACTCTAGTAATTCACCTTATAATTCACCTGATACTCTAGTAATTCACCTTATAGTTCACCTGATACTCTAGTAATTCACCTTATAGTTCACCTGATACTCTGGTAATTCACCTTATAGTTCACCTGATACTCTAGTAATTCACCTTATAATTCACCTGATACTCTAGTAATTCACCTTATAGTTCACCTGATACTCTAGTAATTCACCTTATAGTTCACCTGATACTCTAGTAATTCACCTTATAATTCACCTGATACTCTAGTAATTCACCTTATAGTTCACCTGATACTCTAGTAATTCACCTTATAGTTCACCTGATACTCTAGTACATCACCTTATAGTTCACCTGATACTCTAGTAATTCATCTTATAGTTCACCTGACACTCTAGTAATTCACCTTATAATTCACCTGATAATCTAGTAATTCACCTTATAGTTCACCTGATAATCTAGTAATTCACTTTATAGTTCTCCTGATACTCTAGTAATTCACCTTATAATTCACCTGATACTCTAGTAATTAATCTTATAGTTCACCTGACACTCTAGTAATTCACCTTATAGTTCACCTGATACTCTAGTAATTCACCTTATAATTCACCTGATAATCTAGTAATTCACCTTATAGTTCACCTGATACTCTTGTAATTCACCTTATAATTCACCTGATAATCTAGTAATTCACCTTATAATTCACCTGATACTCTAGTAATTCACCTTATAGTTCACCTGACACTCTAGTAATTCACCTTATAGTTCACCTGATACTCTAGTAATTCACCTTATAATTCACCTGATACTCTAGTAATTCACCTTATAGTTCACCTGATACTTTAGTAATTCACCTTATAGTTCACCTGATACTCTAGTAATTCATCTTATAATTCACCTGATAATCTAGTAATTCACCTTATAGTTCATCTGATACTCTAGTAATTCACCTTATAGTTCACCTGATACTCTAGTAATTCACCTTATAGTTCACCTGATACTCTAGTAATTCACCTTATAGTTCACCTGATACTCTAGTAATTCACCTTATAGTTCACCTGATACTCTAGTAATTCACCTTATAGTTCTCCTGATACTCTAGTAATTCACCTTATAATTCACCTGATAATCTAGTAATTCACCTTATAGTTCACCTGATACTCTAGTAATTCACCTTATAATTCACCTGATACTCTAGTAATTCACCTTATAGTTCACCTGATACTCTAGTAATTCACCTTATATTTCACCTGATACTCTAGTAATTCACCTTATAGTTCTCCTGATACTCTAGTAATTCACCTTATAATTCACCTGATACTCTAGTAATTCACCTTATAGTTCACCTGATACTCTAGTAATTCACCTTATAGTTCACCTGATACTCTAGTAATTCACCTTATAGTTCACCTGATACTCTAGTAAGTCACCTTATAATTCACCTGATACTCTAGTAATTCACCTTATAGTTCACCTGATACTCTAGTAATTCACCTTATAGTTCACCTGATACTCTAGTAATTCACCTTATAGTTCACCTGATACTCTAGTAATTCACCTTATAATTCACCTGATACTCTAGTAATTCACCTTATAGTTCTCCTGATACTCTAGTAATTCACCTTATAGTTCACCTGATACTCTAGTAATTCACCTTATAATTCACCTGATACTCTAGTAATTCACCTTATAGTTCTCCTGATACTCTAGTAATTCACCTTATAATTCACCTGATACTCTAGTAATTCATCTTA
This sequence comes from Salmo trutta, assembly GCF_901001165.1. NCBI lineage: Eukaryota > Metazoa > Chordata > Actinopteri > Salmoniformes > Salmonidae > Salmo > Salmo trutta. Next base: position 56,155,622 of record NC_042974.1, on the reverse strand, counting down.
TAGTTCACCTGACACTCTAGTAATTCACCTTATAGTTCACCTGATACTCTAGTTAATCACCTTATAATTCACCTGATAATCTTGTAATTCACCTTATAGTTCACCTGATACTCTTGTAATTCACCTTATAATTCACCTGATAATCTAGTAATTCACCTTATAATTCACCTGATACTCTAGTAATTCACCTTATAGTTCACCTGACACTCTAGTAATTCACCTTATAGTTCACCTGATACTCTAGTAATTCACCTTATAATTCACCTGATACTCTAGTAATTCACCTTATAGTTCACCTGATACTTTAGTAATTCACCTTATAGTTCACCTGATACTCTAGTAATTCACCTTATAGTTCACCTGATACTCTAGTAATTCACCTTATAGTTCACCTGATACTCTAGTAATTCACCTTATAGTTCACCTGATACTCTAGTAATTCACCTTATAGTTCACCTGATACTCTAGTAATTCACCTTATAGTTCTCCTGATACTCTAGTAATTCACCTTATAATTCACCTGATACTCTAGTAATTCCCCTTATAATTCACCTGATACTCTAGTAATTCACCTTATAGTTCACCTGATACTCTAGTAATTCACCTTATAATTCACCTGATAATCTAGTAATTCACCTTATAATTCACCTGATACTCTAGTAATTCTCCTTATAGTTCACCTGATACTCTAGTAATTCACCTTATAGTTCTCCTGATACTCTAGTAATTCACCTTATAATTCACCTGATACTCTAGTAATTCACCTTATAGTTCACCTGATACTCTAGTAATTCACCTTATAGTTCACCTGATACTCTGGTAATTCACCTTATAGTTCACCTGATACTCTAGTAATTCACCTTATAATTCACCTGATACTCTAGTAATTCACCTTATAGTTCACCTGATACTCTAGTAATTCACCTTATAGTTCACCTGATACTCTAGTAATTCACCTTATAATTCACCTGATACTCTAGTAATTCACCTTATAGTTCTCCTGATACTCTAGTAATTCACCTTATAGTTCACCTGATACTCTAGTAATTCACCTTATAGTTCACCTGATATTCTAGTAATTCACCTTATAGTTCTCCTGATACTCTAGTAATTCACCTTATAGTTCTCCTGATACTCTAGTAATTCACCTTATAGTTCACCTGATACTCTATTAATTCACCTTATAGTTCTCCTGATAATCTAGTAATTAACTGTATAGTTCACCTGATAATCTAGTAATTCACTTTGTAGTTATCCTGATATTCTAGTAATTAACTTTATAGTTCTCCTGATAATCTAGTAATTCACTTTGTAGTTATCCTGATATTCTAGTAATTAACTTTATAGTTCTCCTGATAATCTAGTAATTCACTTTGTAGTTATCCTGATATTCTAGTAATTAACTTTATAGTTCACCTGATACTCAAATAATTCACGTGTGGACCTTACCATGAAATGCTTACTTACAAGCCCTTAACCAACAGTGAAGTTTTAAGAAAATAAGAGTTAAGAAAATAAGTGGGTACCGGTACCAAGTCAATGTGCGGGGGTACAGGTTAGTCAAGGTAATTGAGGTCAGTAGTCTTGCGATTGGACAAAGCATTTGAAACAGAACATCATAGAACACCTGGTCTTGAACCCTTACTGAATTGATACATACCTGGGATGTTGTTTTCTGATTCCAAACTCACCCGGGAACATCTTTGTTTTCCTCTGCAACATCTGGTCTGTGGTCTCAACATTTAAATGGTGTGTGTGTGAGTGCCCGAGTGTGTGTGCCTGAGTGTGTGGGCCTGTGTATGTGTGTGTTTGCGTTGTAGCCATATGTTGTAGCCACACCTTTGTGAACATACACAGTTGGTGTTATCAAAATCTGTGTTTGTTGTAATTAACAACATATTGATTCTCACATTCTTGGCATCTGCAACATTACTACAGCACGGAATAAAATAGAACATAACTTTATGTTCCAGAATAGAACGCTGTTTGTTTGTTAGTGAACACTGTTCTTGTGAAAGATTGTGAAGAAGCAGAATTCACCACAGTAGCCTTACTCTGGGCTCTGGGGCCTTTTCTATCCACCACGACTCTCTACTCTAACCGCTTCCTACCCTCAAACATCCTCCCGTACCCTGCAGACTCCACAGGGACCCCACTCTAGAGACAACCTCCTCTATCCCCCATCATCCCTGATTACACCTCTTGAGGTTTGGGGAAATGTCACATTTTACATATTCTAATATTTCACAAGGCTAAACTAAGTTCCGGAATATTCCCTGTTCAAATGTCAGGGGGCGTGACATGACACTGTTGGAGATCCCTCTTCCCTCCTCCCTCCTCTCCTACATCTGATCTCCCTCCAAACAAGGGCCCTGCCTAAGCAAGAGATGTTACCTTACCACTCCCCCTGCTCCTTAGTTGTGATTGGGTGGCAACACTATCTCCTACTTGGAGCTAATTGGCCCAGTGTTGCCCACATTCTGAATCAGATCAATAGGGATGACAAATCTAAGTGGTGAGGTGACCTTTTTTAAAAATCAGATTCAGTCTCATGAACCTTTAAGATGCAGCCAGGTGAGGAGTGGGGGGAGCTGTGTGGATCTGGGGCATGGAGGGGTAGAGGGATGGAGAGGTAGAGGGATGGGGAGATGGGGGTAAAGGGATAGAGGGGTAGAGGGATGGAGCGGTGGAGGGATGGGAAGATGTGGTGGTGGAGGGATGGGGTAGAGGGTTGGAGGGGTAGAGGGATAGAGGGGTAGAGGGATGGAGCGGTGGAGGGATGGGAAGATGTGGTGGTGGAGGGATGGGGTAGAGGGTTGGAGGGGTAGAGGGATAGAGGGGTAGAGGGATGTAGGGGTGGAGGGATGGGAAGATGTGGTGGTGGAGGGATGGGGTAGAGGGTTGGAGGGGTAGAGGGATAGAGGGGTAGAGGGATGTAGGGGTGGAGGGATGGGAAGATGTGGTGGTGGAGGGATGGGGTAGAGGGTTGGAGGGGTAGAGGGATAGAGGGGTAGAGGGATGTAGGGGTGGAGGGATGGGAAGATGTGGTGGTGGAGGGATGGGGTAGAGGGTTGGAGGGGTAGAGGGATAGAGGGGTAGAGGGATGTAGGGGTGGAGGGATGGGGTAGAGGGTTGGAGGGGTAGAGGGGTGGAGGGATGGGGTAGAGGGTTTGAGGGATAGAGGGGTAGAGGGATAGAGGGGTAGAGGGATGTAGGGGTGGAGGGATTGGGTAGAGGGTTGGGGGGGGTGGAGGGATGGGGGGATAGAGGGTTACTGGAGGTAACAGAAAGTGCTTAGTGTTAGGTATGAACCACACATTGATTGGGGGTACTGCCGGTTGTGCCTTTGAGCAAGGAACTTAACCATGTGTAGGGTACCTAATGGCCACATACAGGGCTGAGTGGTAGGCCCTATTATCCCATGCATGAACCAGAATCTGATTGGGGGTAATATCCTCCCAGGTAACCCCCTCCCTGTGTGATGCTGTGACAACAGGACAGGAAAGACACACTCCTCACAGCCCCAACCAACCCACCACAGTGTCAGACTGTCAGTGGATATAGTATTGGTGAAACAGATTACAGTCCCAAGTCGTACGGAGAGAGAAAAGAGTTCCACAATGAGCTCCATATCAATTAAACAGGAGAATATGAGCACTATCAGATAATAATAGGCTGATCAGTCTCTCCCTGTCTCTTCTTCTCTGGCTTTCTTTCCCTCTGCTTTACAATGGGAGTTAGGGAGGAGCAGCGAGGCCACTTTGATCCCTCTGTCTTCTTTTTCTTTTTTTCTGGTCCCTCAGGCAGACTAACATCTTAGAGAGAAGAGAGAGAATAAACAACTGATAGAGAAGAACGGGTAACATCACTACTACGCAGAGAACCCACTCTTTATTGGCAGCAATTATTTCTTGATTGGGCACTTTACATTTCTACGCATGACTAATCTAAGATGATGTAGAAGATGATTAAGTAAAATGGGTCTCGATACCGTAAGGAGTCACAAGGGTAGACGGATCACTGTTACTTTTTGGTTTTTGTACTACACCACCATCAATAGCAACACCTTACAGGATGTAATACAAGGACAGTGAAGTTTAGTCCCAACGCTGCCTCACTAAACTGTCAGATATCTGAAGAAAAATATGGTCCCGATAATACACTGTGACAGTGTGGAAGGTTTCTGGGTAGCAGAAACATGTTTGTTTCTCTTGTTTGCTACACCACCACAAATAGCAACACCTCTATGTAGTTCAAGGACAGAGAGGTCTGGTCCCAAGGGATGCCTATGGAAGAGGAGGAGGAAGAAGAATTCAAATGGCTTCCCTTTCATCTGAACGAGTCAGTGTTTCTCTCTTCTCATACATGGCACCACTGAGAGAAAGCGAGGAACCATCTGTAGAATCTTGCTTCTGACAGAAAACAGAAAAGTATATGCAGCCCCATCAAATAAAGGTATCCTCCAACACCTGACACCTCTGAAGCCCGTGTGTATGTGTGTGTGTGTGTGTGTGTGTGTGTGTGTGTGTGTGTGCGCATAGGTGCTTGGCGGCAGAGTTTGTCGGGGTTCTTGTTTACATCATTATGGTTAATTAACTATTGGTCCGGCGAGGGAGTATGTGTGTGTGTGTGTGCGTGCCGCGCGTCACACACACAGCCATCTCATTATCGATGCCACTGCAACGCCTTCCCACATTAAAGACAGTGTTCTGCTCTGACGCGTTAAGTCGATGTGCCAGCGGGAGGTGGGAAGGGCTGTATGAATGGAGCTCTCTGATTGGATAAGCAGGAGATCTGACACGCTGAGATGTTGTGACGAGCATTCAGGACGTTCCTGTCTTCTCCCTCTACCTCCATTTAGCTCCCCTTTCTTCCAGTCATTCTCTTCCTACTTCCCCCTTCTTCTCTTCCTCCCTCTTCCTGACCCTCTTTCCAGTGGTTCCAGTCTCATTACCTAACACTGTTGATACGCATGGAGTCATTTTTTATTTAATAACCTGTCTGTCTGTAAATTATTATTGAGTCAGAGGTAATGAGACAATCCAGGATCTGTGCGTTCTTTTCTTTAATGCATTTAATTAATGTTACGGAGCATGGCTTTAACATGACTCCGTATCATAGAATACACTGCTCCACCAGATATGGTCTGCATCCCCAATGGCTTCCTACACTGAAAATAAAGGATCTTTAATGGTTCTTTTAAAGCTTTTAAAGGTTCCTTGGTGAACTCTTGCCCGATTAAAAAACCTGTGGGGTTCTTGACGTGGCATCTACAGTTCTTCAGAATTCTAAAAGGTTCTTGAACTGTATGGAAACATGCAGATGTGGCCTTTTCACAGCAAATTGGCCAGTGTTAACTAGTGTTGATTTTTCAGTGTAACATTTCTAGTGTTACATTAACACTGTAAAATTTAACACCCATCATTGTCATATTTCCTATTGCAGGTAGATATTTTTTTATAGTTTGTTTCAATATCTATGTTTTTACATGTACATCTATTGAGTGATTAATCTTATGCGACTCAAATGTAAATAACGTACATTTCTCTAAACTATTCCAATGTTAGTTGGACTTGCACCCTTTACTGAAATGGTTGTTCCAGTTTAGTTGTTTAAGGTAGTCTCATATCTTAGTCTTCCCAACCCTTCCAATCATTTGGAATGCTGGATGCGGATGAATAAAAATTCCACTTGTTGGCTATCCTAACTCTGGCTGGATTCCAATAGGAATTACACATCACTTTGCAAACCAGCATAATGTGACTTGCAGGTCTGATGTGGCCTGTAAACCAGGCGTTTCAAGCCACTCTATTAGGGTATAACCAGGCCCTCAAAAGAAGACCTTGTGAAATATGTGTTGTATTGTCTTAAAGAATTTCATTTTAATGACAACTTCTTCACTTAGGATCTCATTCACTTGGTGAAGGTCAGACTGAAAATGAATGAACGCAACAACCGTGTTGGGTGCTACCGGTATACTCTAAAATTCACTCAAAAGGCACCCTGGGAAATATGCAAATAAGGCTTAAAACTCTGCAGCTATTCAATTCCGGTCCTGGAGGGCTGAAAAATTTCTGGTTTGAGATTTTTGTATGGTTCTTCAAAGAACCATCTCATTTGTGGTTGTTCATAGACCCTGAAATGCTTCCCCTATGGCATCGCTCTTAACCTTATTGTGTTACTTGCACATTTATTTTTAAGAGTGTAGCCCTCAGGGCTCTGGTCAAAACTAGTGCACTACATAGGGAGTAGAGTGCTATTTGGGACACAAGCATGGATCAGATAGAAATAACACCCATTGTCAAGAAGACAAGGTATAATTTTGCCAAGTTGAAACAATATATAAAATGTATCTGTGACATGCTATAAATCAATCTTGATCAAAGGTATATTGTAATGTAGCTATCTAAGTTGGGTACCCTGCATATTCTAGTGTCAATTTAGGGTCATGTGCAGTAAAAGTTTGGGACCCCCTGCACTAACATATCTGGGTCCTGGCAAGGTTGGCCTCCTTTTGACAACTTGTTTTACCTTCCAAAACTGTTATATGCAGATATGCAGATATGCAGGTCGTTACAACCATGAGGGTTGGCTTCTATACAATAGATCTGTAGTGCTAGGATGGACTCCCTCTAACCACTTGTTTGTGGCTTGTATGAAGGCAGGTGCTACAGCCTGAGATCAAAGACCAGTGTTGACCTTGCCACGGCCATTTCCATGAAAGTGGAATTTCCCGGCTGATCTGAGTATTCTAGAGTGTTCCTGTGTTCCATTTCAACAGGCTCTAACACCCAATTACCCACCAATCATGTGGAGCTGTCCTACAGATGTGTCTCTCTGCAGTAACAAGGTCTTTCTTTCTCTCAATCTTTCTTTCTCTCTTTCTTTCTCTCCCCTCTCGCCTCTCTCTCTCTGTCTCTCTCTGTCTCTACTTTGTATCTATCACACGAGAGATATACCTAGCCACCAATGGAATTACACTCACATTTGAGATCCAGGGGCCTGCCTACCAGAAAGGTATCATCAGAGAAACAGGATAGAGCGATACCATTACAAGGGTATGACTATAGAAACAAACAGGGGTGTCTGTGTCTGTGGGTGTGTGTGTGTGTGTGTTCGGCATACATGTGTGTGTCACTTTAACACCCTCAGACACATAGATTAGCTTCCTGTTGTGCTGCTAAATGTTTTGTAGACTGCAACACATCCCAGTATCACCCTTCTCTACTTCTTCATATTTTATTCCTTTATTACACAGGCACCACAGCGCAGTTAATACATTCCCCTATGTACAGTGTGTGTGTGTCTGTGTGTGTGTGTGTGTGTGTGTGTGTGTGTGTGTGTGTGTAAACGTGAGTGTGTGTGATATAAAATTATTGCCACACACGCACGCACACATACGCACGCACACACACACGCGCACACACATGCGCACAGACACACACGCACACGCACACACACACACGCGCGCACACACATGCGCACAGACAGAGAAGCCAGGCAATATGTGGCATCCATTTTGTCTATGTTGATGGATGGGAAGATGAAGTAATGAAGGACGGATAGCAAGAAAGGAGGAGAAGAAAGCCCACTTTGTTAATTTCTGTCCTGCTTGAAAAAGATAGGAGGAGATGGTTTTGTTTGGCAATATTGTAGTAAATTACTTTTAATCTTGTTACAGAGAGTTTATCATGTTAGCTGACATTCCTTTCCTTACAACTCAGTGTTTGTTCCTCTAGTAGTATATCATACTATATAAAGTATCTGGACTACTAGATTTGCTCGGCTCAATTCTGAATGTAGTAAATAACTTTTCAATTATATCTTTGTTCCTCATGTACTCTATTATAGAATAATACAATATGTTCAACTGTATACAGTCAGGTGGCCAAAGAGCTCTATTTTCATGTCATCTGACCATAGCACCGCCTGGAGCTTGCTAAACGGCATTGGCACTTGGATTGGAACCGGTGCTATGGTCAGATGACATCAAAATAGAGCTCTTTCGCCACGCAATCCAGTGGACGGTTTGGCAGTGAAAAACGGAAGCTTATGCAAAAAAGTACCTCATTCCCACTGTAAAATATGTTGGTGGATCTTTGATTTCATGGGGCTATTTTGCTTCCACTGGTCTTGGGGCTCTTTTTAAGGTCAATGGTGTCATGATCTTTACCAAGTTCCAGGATATTTTATCCCAAAACCTGGTTGCCTCTGCCAGGAGGCTGAAACTTGGCCCAGATGTTCCAGCAAGACAAGAACCCCAAGCACACATTAAAATCGCAAAATAAATGTTTAATTGACCACAATGCAATGGCCATCTCAGTCTTGAAACGCATTGAAAACCTGTGGTTTGAAGTAAAGAGGTCAGTCCATAAGCGCAGATGAAGGATATCTGAAAATATTCTGTATGGGGGACTAGTGTAAGCTCCCTCCCAATGTGTTTTCCAATCTCATAAAACATTTTAGAAAAATCCTCGCAAGGGGAGGGTACCGTAGAATTGAAAACAAAGGTGCCAATCATTTTGAACCATATCTTTTTTAGATTTTTTTTTCACTACTTGTTAAACAAATTATTTTGCTGAGCAATTGTATAAGTATAGTATAGCATACTAGTGCTGGGCTATATGGCCAAAATATCATATCACGGTATTATCCCAGAAATTGACGGTATGACGGTATTTGACAGTTTTTTATGTTTTTATATTATAACATTTCTAAATTTGCTTTATAAGTAGTATGTGACCTCAGGGTGGCAACACATGTATTCAAAATGATTTCAATGGGTCTTCCTCCATTCTGATTGTTTTATACTGTTCAGTTCAACTTCAACCCAAAATCATTTCCTGCATTTCCAGAAATTACTGAATTTCCTGCACTCATTTGAAGTAATTTCCACACTACCATGTAGGGCTGCACGATATGGGCAAACAATCTAAACCTTATTTTGAACCAAATGTTGCAATAGCGATTTGACTTAGGATTTAGAGCAAAACACTTGGATAAAATGTTGGAATCATGGAAGTAGAATGATTATTCTAATTCTATAGTTAGAATATGATAGTGGGCACTTTGAATACAGTGTTGTTTGACATGAAAACGAAGGAAAATCCCAGGGAGGAGTTATGTGATAGGGTAGGAAACAATGTGTTGATAATTGTTTCTTAGGGGACCCTATAATCTTTGGCTACATTGACTGTTTTCTCTTAGCTACTTCATGTAGCTAACATATTAATGCTTCTAATATTCCTCTTTGATTTAGAAGGTACTGTTGCACAAACAACATGCAGATGTAGGTGTACACCATCACTGGTATTATCAGGCTGTATAACTAATTATGTTTGCTCTGACTTATTAGCTAGCTACCTAGCGATTAGCATTAGGCTAACAAGATGTAGGTCCAACTTGTTAAGAAAAGACAAATTAGCTGTTTGCAGAAGTAAGCAACACAAACTAATAGTGTAATTATACACTGCACAAAAAAATAAAGGGAACACTAAAATAACACATCCTAGATCTGAATGAATGAAATAATCTTATTAAATACTTTTTTCTTTACATAGTTGAATGTGCTGACAACAAAATCACACAAAAATAATCAATGGAAATCCAATTTATCAACCCATAGAGGTCTGGATTTGGAGTCACACTCAAAATTAAAGTGGAAAACCACACTACAGGCTGATCCAACTTTGATGTATTGTCCTTAAAACAAGTCAAAATGAGGCTCAGTAGTGTGTGTGGCCTCCACGTGCCTGTATGGCCTCCCTACAACGCCTGGGCATGCTCCTGATGAGGTGGCGGATGGTCTCCTGAGGGATCTCCTCCCAGACCTGGACTAAAGCATCCGCCAACTCCTGGACAGTCTGTGGTGCAACGTGGCGTTGGTGGATGGAGCGAGACATGATGTCCCAGATGTGCTCAATTGGATTCAGGTCTGGGGAACGGGTGGGCCAGTCCATAGCATCAATGCCTTCCTCTTGCAGGAACTGCTGACACACTCCAGCCACATGAGGTCTAGCATTGTCTTGCATTAGGAGGAACCCAGGGCTAACCGCACCAGCATATGGTCTCACAAGGGGTCATCTCGGTACCTAATGGCAGTCAGGCTACCTCTGGCGAGTACATGGAGGGCTGTGCGGCACCCCAAAGAAATGCCACCCCACACCATGACTGACCCACCGACAAACCGGTCATGCTGGAGGATGTTGCAGGCAGCAGAACGTTCTCCACGGCGTCTCCAGACTCTGTCACGTCTGTCACATGTGCTCAGTGTGAACCTGCTTTCATCTGTGAAGAGCACAGGGCGCCAGTGGCGAATTTGCCAATCTTGGTGTTCTCTGGCAAATGCCAAACGTCCTGCACGGTGTTGGGCTGTAAGCACAACCCCCACCTGTGGACGTCGGGCCCTCATACCACCCTCATGGAGTCTGTTTCTGACCGTTTGAGCAGACACATGCACATTTGTGGCCTGCTGGAGGTCATTTTGCAGGGCTCTGGCAGTGCTCCTCCTGCTCCACCTTGCACAAAGGCGGAGGTAGCGGTCCTGCTGCTTGGTTGTTGCCCTCCTACGGCCTCCGCCACGTCTCCTGATGTACTGGCCTGTCTCCTGGTAGCGCCTCCATGCTCTGGACACTACGCTGACAGACACAGCAAATCTTCTTGCCACAGCTCGCATTGATGTGCCATCCTGGATGAGCTGCACTACCTGAGCCACTTGTGTGGGTTGTAGACTCCGTCTCATGCTACCACTAGAGTGAAAGCACCGCCAGCATTAAAAAGTGACCAAAACATCAGCCAGGAAGCATAGGAACTGAGAAGTGCTCTGTGGTCACTACCTGCAGAACCACTCCTTTATTGGGGGTGTCTTGCTAATTGCCTATAATTTCCACCTGTTGTCTATTCCATTTGCACAACAGCATGTGAAATTTATTGTCAATCAGTGTTGCTTCCTAAGTGGACAGTTTTATTTCACAGAAGTGTGATTGACTTGGAGTTACATTGTGTTGTTCAAGTGTTCCCTTTATTTTTTTGAGCAGTGTAGAACACTACTGGATTTATATGAAGAAGCAAAGTGAAAACATCATTGTTATCATCAACATTGTTGCATGTGCTGCATTGACCATGCAGACTGAACGAAAGTGTCTCGTGGTCGAGGAACAACAAATGCGCTCCTTGAGTGACAGGGGGCGTGGCTAGGTCTGTGTGGAAAGCTACATGGAGAGAGATGGGTCAAGTAGCAGAGTAAACTATAAAAATTGACATTAAACACGGCGTATCACATTTAACAAATCAAACATTCAAATACCGGTATAGAAGGTTTAGTAAAAACCCAAACCGGTATACCGCCCAGCCCTATAGCATACAATCTAGCTCAGTATTTAAATAATTTATTTAATACTCTTTTTTTGCTCATCATTCTCAAGGGTGCCAATCATATTGGACCTGAGTGTATATAGTAATTATATATTATTGGATATTATACAGTCTGCTACTATGTGCTATAACACTAACTATATGCTACTATATCTGCTAGACTCAATTCTGCAATTCTTCTACCTTGAATACAAAGGTTTGTAATCTCGATTCATAAACATTTAGTTATTCACCAATTGCATTTAATTATTCACCAAGTACATTTAATTATTCACCAAGTACATTTACTTATTTTCCAAGTTTACTTATTCACCAAGTACATGGTCTGACCATACAATGCAGCCTTGGTGTGTGTGTGTGTGTCTGCGTGCCTGCATACGTGTGTGCATGTGTTATCAAACCCTAGCAGTCTACCCCTAGGCCTGGGGTGTCAAACTCATTACATGGAGGGCCTAGTGTCTGCAGGTTTTTGCTTTTTCAATCAAGACCTAGACAACCGGATGAGGGAATTCCTTACTAATTAGTGACCTTAATTCATCAATCAAGTACAAAGGAAGAGTGAAAACCTGCAGACACTCGGCCCTCCATAATGAGTTTGACACCTGTGGTCTACACCTAGACTGATCACTAGAAATGCCATTTTGGATGTTTCAAAATGTTCTGACAACGTTGAGATATGCCTTCCTCTGCATTCACCAATTCTTTTTAAGTGATTGCCTAGCACTGGGATCCAACTCGTGATGCTAGGAGCCAGAGCACGCTGCTCAGACCACTGCGCTAAGGCAGTTCACATGCTCGTGCAAGCCATGAGAATACCGTGAGTACTGATCATACCAAATGGTAAAGCGCGCCGTTTTTAATGATTTTGTTTTAAACCTTCCCCAAAACATAGCCCTAACCTTAACCACTCGGAATGAATACCTAAACTTAACTCTTTGAGTTGTTTCTCTTTAATCCTGAATTAACCCCGTAACCACGCGGAATGAATGTGTCAAAAATAGACGTTCATCCATAATACGTCAAATTTCGAAGGGAAACTATTATTAGTTGTGTGTACGGGATACAGATGGGATACACCGTCCACAGATATACTTACTTGCAGGTTCCTTCTGGACAATGCAACAACAATAAGAAATACTAAAAGATAAGAATACAACATAAAGTAAATGGCTCAGTAGAATAGAATACACATTTTAGCATAAATATAGTACAGGGAGGAACAATTTAATGTCCAATATTTACACTTGTTTTGGGGAACGGGGGAATAGGGGAGCTTGATCTCGTTGCTACACCGCCTGTTGCTACACTGTCTGACTACACTGTCTGAATTATGCACAAACAATTAGGTGTGTGTGTGTGTGTGTGTGTGTGTGTGCGTGCGTGTGTTATCAAACCCTAGCAGTCTTCCCCAGGCCCAGGTGAGTGATTGTGTATGTTGGGAGGCGTACCATGCTCTCCCACATCATTCTGTAATTATGGTGTTGTTACCCCCCCCCCCCCCCCTCCCACACACACACACACACACACACACATACAGGCACAGGCTGTTTAGTGTCATTATTATCAACCAAGGTCAGAGCTAACAAGGGGAGGGAGGTGTCGTCTACACTGGCTGGCCAGGACTGATTGACTCAACATTATGAGTGTGTGTGTGTGTGTGTGTGTTTATTTGTTTGATAAAGGCATTTTAAACCCCCCCCCCCCCAGCGCCCGCATCACTCTCTACCACATGGCCTCAAACTGAACCATTTTATTTTTCTCGTCGCCCACACACTTTTCTTTTTAGATATTAAAGCGTTTGACCTTTCCATTGTGTTAACGATGGAGAATTGAATGATTTCCAGTTTTTAAGTCTACTTTTTTTTCAAGATGATTGACAAGAAAAGTATCGTCCAACCCATCGTGTATCTCACGGCACCCTCAAATGCCATGTCTTGAAATACAGACGGATTAAAAGTACATTTACATTATAATACTTCTGACAGCCAACTTTCTAACTTCGCCCATAACTTTTGGACTTTATAACATTCCCGGAAGGCATGGATTATTGAGTCATTGTTATTTTTGCTCTTAAGACTCTGCCATTTGTGAATTTTGTCTCTTGTATAATAAATTCTATTCATTAATTTATACTGGATTAAATGTACACTTTCGTTAACTGTAATTTTGTTAGTTATGTTCCAACACTCCCTCCATCTTGTGCCAATATCAGTTATTTTTAAGTCTTGGTTCCAATAGTTAGAGATTGTCAGTTGGATAGTCTCTCTGCAAGGTTTTGTATAGTGCGCCTATCATATGAATATCATTTTCTGACTCAAATAAGATTCCCTCAAGGATTGCTCTGATGTCCAAAATATTTCAAATTGATATTTCTTGATATTAAACTGTCAAGATGCATGGATTTGAAAATATCTACATTGGTCAATCTGCTTTTTTATTTTTTATCTGTCATGTAAATAAATATCTATTCTCTTCATAGTGCAGTACATTTGACGGTGCCCACAGGGAAAATAGAGTACATATATAGGGAATAGGGTTCAGTTCGGACACAGCTTGCGCGTAAAGAGGGATACTTATTATGTCCAGGCTTTTGGCTTTCTCAGGTAAAAACATTTATCAAACCTACTCTAGTGTCAGTGTGTTTTGCCCCCTTCATTGACAATTACATTTACATTTGTGACTGTGCGTTTACATCGGTTTTATTGAGCATTAGAATGTATCTACGAAGCCCATGGCCATTTTATGTTGCTTATTTATGACCTTGTGTCTTTGAAAGAACCAGTAGTCACTGCATGCTACAGTATGACTGTGTTGAATAGTGTTTTCATTATACTCTTTATGCACTGGAGATGTGATGATGGCCATAGTAATAGTTCTACGGGAGAAGTTCTCCTCACCACTCAGTAAAAGTACAATGGACTTGTTCCAGTAAAATTACTACTATTTTCTTATTCTCTTCTATCTATGTTTTTTATTGACCTGTTTCTACACAAAACTACAACTATACACTTCCAACTAAATCAGCGGTCGTGGTTGTCTCTGGAGATAAAATACGAGCATGTAGGTAAAAGGCTGATATCAATGCCCCTATGCTTCAGAGGTGCTACATACGTGCTCAGGATCGTTCATAAAAGGCAGTGTGTGACATTTACCATAATTAAGGTCATTGTTTCACAATGAGATAAATGTTTTAATCGCTAAATTACACTCAGGAAATGATTGCGCTAGTATTTTATACAGGTTTAATGCTAATGTACCCTTGAAATTACTGTTTGTGTTTCAAATAAGTAAAGGGCTCTTTTAAATGGGCTGTGTACTCCTAATAACCTCAATGTGTTGAGATGTATTACTATAGAACCCACACTCATGTAGTATGAATTATCCTTTATAATATATATAATTTTCTTTCAGGAGTAAAATTATTTCAATAACCACTTTATAATAAATAAAATGGCGCTGGAGAAGAAGGCTGACGTTTTACGTGTCCCCAATCAATTGTGTTTTTTTGTTTGTTTCTTTGCGTTGTTTGTAACTTCTTTTTTAACTTCTTTTGTACATAATGTTACCGCCACCATCTCTTATGACCGAAAATAACTTATTTAACTGAACATCAGGACTGCAATTATTCACCACGGACTGGCAGAATCCTTCTTTTCCTTTAACGAGTTTGACGAGCCCGACGTGAATGATATACTGCTTCCCCGGGAACAGGCCAAGATCCCTGTAGATGACCTACGCGGAAGATTAAACTACCAACGGGACATTCAAAACTGTAATATCTTATGCTTCACGGAGTCGTGGCTGAACGACGACACTATCAACATACAGCTGGCTGGATATAGACTGTATCGGCAGGATAGAACAGCGGCATCTGGTAAGACAAGGGGCGGCGGACTATGCATTTTTGTAAATAACAGCTGGTGCACAATATCTAAGGAAGTCTCGAGCTATTGCTCGCCTGAGGTAGAGTATCTCATGATAAGCTGTAGACCACACTATCTACCAAGAGAGTTTTCATCTGTATTTTTCGTAGCTGTTTACATACCACCACAGACTGAGGCTGACACTAAGACCGCATTGAATGAGCTGTATTCTGCTATAAGCAAATAAGAAAATGCTCACCCAGAGGCGGCGCTCCTGTACCCTCCTGTACTCCCTGTTCACTCATGACTGCATGGCCAGGCATGACTCCAACACCATCATTAAGTTTGCCGATGACACAACAGTGGTAGGCTTGATCACCGACAATGACGAGACAGCCTATAGGGAGGAGGTCAGAGACCTGGCCGTGTGGTGCCAGGACAACAACCTCTCCCTCAACGTGATCAAGAAAAAGGAGATGATTGTGGACTACAGGAAAAAGAGGACCGAGCACGTCCCCATTCTCATCGACGGGGCTGTAGTGGAGCAGGTTGAGAGCTTCAAGTTCCTTGGCGTCCACATCACCAACAAACGAACTGTAGTGGAGCCGGTTGAGAGCTTCAAGTTCCTTGGCGTCCACATCACCAACAAACTAACATGCTACACCATGAATGCTACCTGGCCTGTATAGCGAGCTAAGCACACCAAGACAGTCGTGAAGAGGGCATGACAAATACCTATTCCTACTCAGGAGACTTGATTTGGCATGGGTCATCAGATCCTCAAAAGTTCTACAGCTGCACCATCTGGTTGCATCACTGCCTGGTATGGAATCTGCTCGGCCTCCGACCGCAAGGCACTACAGAGGGTAGTGCAAATGGCCCAGTACACGGGGCCAAGCTTGGGGCCAAGCTTCCTGCCATCCAGGACCTCTATACTAGGCGGTGTCAGAGGAATGCCCTACCGCACGGCAAGCTGTACCGGAGTGGCAAGTCTAGGTCCAAGAGGCTTCTAAATAGCATCTACCCCAAGCCCTAAGACTCCTGAACATCTAATCAAATGGCTACCCAGACTATTTGCATTCCCCCCCTCCACCTCTTTTACACCGCTGCTACTCTCAGTTGTTATCATCTATGCATAGTCACTTTAATAACTCTATCTACATGTACTTATTACCTCAACTAACCGGTGCCTCCGCACATTGTCTCTGTACTGGTACCCCCCTGTATATAGTCTCGTTATTGTTATTTTACTGCTGCTCTTTAATTACTTGTTACTTTTATTTCTTATTCTTATCCGTCTTTTTTAAAACTGCATTGTTGGTTAGGGGCTCGTAAGTAAGCATTTCACTGTATTCGGCGCATGTGACTAATACAATTTGATTTGATTGTATTGTGTAAAATACCTACATTTGACAATACAGGTCATGAATCAACACTTCAATCAATGAAATAAAATTCTAACAAAACCCAGATTCCAATGTTGTACACAACAACTAATTTGTCCAACCTAATACCTTCCGAGGATTTCACTTGCATGAAACAGTTCAGCGCTGATGAATGAAAGGAATTCTTGCAGTGTGTTGTGGTCCTTTATATACACTGAGCTGCAGATGAGTAGACCAGTTGAATCCCACAATGGAAGCTCCAACACAGGTGCCAGGCAGTGTGATGCCACGTGATGATGTCACACAGCATGCATGCAGAAACTAGCAAAGAGTTGCAAAGGCACTTTAGTGAGATGGATGCAGGAGAGGTAGCTATCTCACTATAAATCCAACTCCATAAACATTTCAGGTTACAGAGGAAAGTTGTGCTTGAACCTTTTAACACATGTCTACATACATCAACATGAAACTGTACTTGACTTTACATCAACTTAATTTGATAATTAATTTATGAACAGCAATAGTATTGCCACTCCCAATCACAGAGCAGCATCCCTCAGGACACAGGTACATGCTACCTGGCCTGTATTGCGAGCTACACCATGAGTGGTACCTGGCCTGTATAGCGAGCTACACCGTGAATGCTACCTGGCCAGTATAGCAAGCTGCACCGTGAATGCTACCTGGCCTGTATAGCGAGCTACACCGTGAATGCTACCTGACTTGTATAGCGAGCTACACCGTGAATGCTACCTGGCCTGTATAGCGAGCTACACCGTGAATGCTACCTGGCCAGTATAGCGAGCTGCACCGTGAATGCTACCTGGCCAGTATAGCGAGCTACACCGTGAATGCTACCTGGCCAGTATAGCGAGCTACACCGTGAATGCTACCTGGCCAGTATAGCGAGTTACATCGTGAATGCTACATGGCCTGTATAGCGAGCTACACCGTGAATGCTACCTGGCTTGTATAGCGAGCTACACCGTGAATGCTACCTGGCCTGTATAGCGAGCTACACCGTGAATGCTACCTGGCCAGTATAGCGAGCTGCACCGTGAATGCTACCTGGCCTGTATAGCGAGCTACACCGTGAATGCTACCTAGCCAGTATAGCGAGCTGCACCGTGAATGCTACCTGACTTGTATAGCGAGCTACACCGTGAATGCTACCTGGCCAGTATAGCGAGCTACACTGTGAATGCTACCTGGCCTGTATAGCGAGCTACACCGTGAATGCTACCTGGCCTGTATAGCGAGCTACACTGTGAATGCTACCTGGCCTGTATAGCGAGCTACACCGTGAATGCTACCTGGCCAGAATAGCAAGCTACACTGTGAATGCTACCTGGCCTGTATAGCGAGCTACACCGTGAATGCTACCTGGCCTGTATAGCGAGCTACACTGTGAATGCTACCTGGCCTGTATAGCGAGCTACACCGTGAATGCTACCTGGCCAGTATAGCGAGCTGCACCGTGAATGCTACCTGGCCAGTATAGCGAGCTACACCGTGAATGCTACCTGGCCAGTATAGCGAGCTACACCGTGAATGATACCTGGCCAGTATAGCGAGTTACATCGTGAATGCTACATGGCTTGTATAGCGAGCTACACCGTGAATCCTACCTGGCCTGTATAGCGAGCTACACCGTGAATGCTACCTGGCCTGTATAGCGAGCTACACCGTGAATGCTACCTGGCCAGTATAGCGAGCTGCACCGTGAATGCTACCTGGCCTGTATAGCGAGCTACACCGTGAATGCTACCTGGCCAGTATAGCGAGCTGCACCGTGAATGCTACCTGACTTGTATAGCGAGCTACACCGTGAATGCTACCTGGCCAGTATAGCGAGCTACACTGTGAATGCTACCTGGCCTGTATAGCGAGCTACACCGTGAATGCTATATGGCCTGTATAGCGAGCTACACTGTGAATGCTACCTGGCCTGTATAGCGAGCTACACCGTGAATGCTACCTGGCCAGTATAGCAAGCTGCACCGTGAATGCTACCTGACTTGTATAGCGAGCTACACCGTGAATTCTACCTGGCCTGTATAGCGAGCTACACCGTGAATGCTACCTGACCTGTATAGCGAGCTACAACGTGAATGCTACCTGGCCTGTATAGCGAGCTGCACCGTGAATGCTACCTGACTTGTATAGCGAGCTACACCGTGAATGCTATCTGGCCAGTATAGCGAGCTACACTGTGAATGCTACCTGGCCTGTATAGCAAGCTACACCGTGAATGCTACCTGGCCTGTATAGCGAGCTACACTGTGAATGCTACTTGACCTGTATAGCGAGCTACACCGTGAATGCTACCTGGCCAGTATAGCAAGCTGCACCGTGAATGCTACCTGACTTGTATAGCGAGCTACACCGTGAATTCTACCTGGCCTGTATAGCGAGCTACACCGTGAATGCTACCTGACCTGTATAGCGAGCTACACCGTGAATGCTACCTGGCCTGTATAGCGAGCTACACCGTGAATTCTACCTGGCCTGTATAGCGAGCTACACGTGAATGCTACCTGGCCTGTATAGCGAGCTACACCGTGAATGCTACCTGACCTGTATAGCGAGTTACATCGTGAATGCTACCTGGCCTGTATAGCGAGCTACACCGTGAATGCTACCTGGCCTGTATAGCGAGCTACACTGTGAATGCTACCTGGCCTGTATAGCGAGCTACACCGTGAATGCTACCTGGCCTGTATAGCGAGCTACACAGTGAATGCTACCTGGCCTGTATAGCGAGCTACACCGTGAATGCTACCTGACCTGTATAGCGAGTTACATCGTGAATGCTACCTGGCCTGTATAGCGAGTTACACCATGAAAGCTAGCAGCATAGACAAAAGTTGAATTTCCTTCCTGTATAATTCTCATATGACCTAAATGCAGTGCTTGACTTGGGCCGGAGCTGTCCGGAACGCCGTACCAGCACTTCACATTTTTGTTGAATTGCGTACTTTTTCCTCGATACAAGGTAAAAAAGGTTGATCAAAGTGGAATGAATAGTAATGGAGAGTGGGCATTCATTTCCTGATTCTACTTTATTTGCAGCTAGTCTGTGAAAATGTGAGTGACAGTGGACTGTTGGAGATTGACTGAAAATGTGCCAGCCTGAATGGCATGATGCGCAGTTCCAAGTTGTCAAATTAGGGTTTTGAAGGTCATGAAAAGTCATGAAACTTAGTTGAATTGTTGTTAATGTAATTAATTAAAAACGACATATCAGCCATTATCGGAATGACCCTTCAGTGCACGTCTGTGGTGCTGCGTGTGTGCCAGTGTGAGTGGGCTGTTGCCCGAGGAGAGAGAGTGCGACATTTCAGCAGCAGGTATAAAATAATGACGGACAACAGACTAACTAGATGGCCAATTCAAAACATAACTTGTAGCAGTTATGTCGCTATTTAATTATAGCGAACTAAGTATTAATGTAGTTGTCGCCTTTCCACCGGCACTGAAGAGCCTAAATAAATGTGCACCGTAGGAATGCTGGGATTCCCCTCTATTAAACAGTAACCATGTAATTGCGACAACATTAATGTTCTAAGAATAGCCAAGAATTGACAAATAACTGTGCATAGATGTCCCCCGAAACATGAGTGGTTTTGCTTTATACAGATGGAGGGTTGACCACATGTTGACAGTGCAGCTCTACGTTGTGGGGGGCTAAGTGCCTTGATCAAGGGCACAATGGCAGGAGGTGGTGGGTCTACATGTGATCAAACACAGCAGCTTTCCAGTGGCAATAATGCTTACTTTTTCATTTAGGCTATAATGGTCAGTAAAATGTGGTTAAAAGACATGGAGAAGTCATTGAAAATGTGTATGAACCCTTAACAGTGAATAATCAGAGGTCTCTATAGTATAATGTAATTTGTGAAGTTTGGTGAACATAGTCTAATGGACCGACTTGGAAAAAGACAGCTCCTGCACTTCTTTCATACCAATTCAAGCACTGCCTAAATGTCTGTTGGATATTGGTTAAGTGAACAACCAACATATAGTTTGTGGTATTTCATAACTTTTCTTACCTAGCAAAGAATTGCAAAGGCACTTTAGTGAGCTGGATGCAGGAGAGTTAGCTGTCTGACTCAACAGCGGTCACAGATCTTATTTAGAAAATGCCTGCATGCCTGCATGTTACGGTAAGATCAAAGAACTGGCATTCCGACATTCCGATACACTGGACTGTGATACACTGGACTGCTTATTTAGTAAGGGTTACACTAACATGTCATATTACTTTAATTAGCTGTGCGGAAGAGAGAAGCGGGGGATGAGGGGGGAAGGAGGAGAGGAGAGAGGGATAGGGGAACCCACCTCAAGGTCTATGAGAGCATTAAAGACCAGGGGCCCCATTTTAAACGATATAAATGCTGTCTCTATCACAAATTAAATCACTCACACAGGTATGCAGCCTGAATTAGAATGGCTATTTTCCATTTCCACTGCAGTTTATGAAGGCTAAGTAAAGTGTTCAATGTCTTTGAACAACTGTAACCTCAAAGTTAGAACTCAGACAATACCCACACTAAATGCAGTTTTGCAGACATGGCTGTAGTATGAAAAATAAAATAAAATAGCACATACTACAATAATTACTGTAATGTTTTTGTAGAATATTTTGGGGGACATTACCATAGCATATACTTTAGTTGTATTAACTTTAACAATAGTCAATGAGCAAGTTTTCCATAACCTGTAGGTAGAGACAGTAGGACAGCTCGTTTTTTATAATCTGTAAGGAACACAATATCGTCTGTACTTGGCATGTAGGTTTCTTACTTATGGGTGGCACACATTTAGATATGGGGGAGGGGAATGATCAGTGTATATGCAAATTAGTACTGTAGTGTATACTATAATAATTACTGACTTATTTATTTTTTCTGACTATAGTTTTTTTGCAGATATTACTGTGGTATTAACTGTAGTGTTTTTGTGGACTGTAGTGTTTTTGTGAACCTTACTGTAGTATTTACTGTCGTGTTTTTGTGGTCTGTAGTATACTGTAGTCTTTACTATAGTATTCTACAGTATACTAAAACATTCTATAGTAAGTATTACACATGATCGAGGGATACGACTGTGTGTAGTATAGTATTCTACAGTATAATGCAGTTTAAGTACTGTAGTATTCTATAGTAAACTGTGGTATTTTTTCATGTGGGATAGCAGTTAGTGGGGATGAAGAGATGTGGAGAGAGGGGGACTAAGGGGAGGGGAAAGAGGGGATGGAGAGAGATGGAGAGAGGGGACTGTGGGGAGGGTAAGATGGCTGGGTGGGAGATGTGGAGATAGAAAGATTGCGAGGGAGATGGAATGGGGGACTGTAGGGAGGGGAAGAAGGGAGAGAGGGACTGAAGAGGTAGAGGGAAAACTGTTGTGGAGGAGAAGTGGATAAAGAAAGAGATGGAAAGGGGGGAGAAAGAAGCGACCATAATTGATTGAAGCCACCTGGTGATTCCCCCAGTCACCTTCCTGCTTCCTCACAGCCAGCTGCTCCGTACACTTCTTATCAATCAGTCAGCTAGCACCATGCAGGCTGCTGGGATGTGGTGTGCATCGCAAAGGGAACCCAATTCCCTACTTAATGCACTACTTTTGAACGCCATGACCTTGAGTGGCGCTGTATCGTATCCCTGTCAGGCCTGGGTTCAAATACTATTTGAAATCTTTCAAACACTTTGAGCATTTGCTTTAGCCTACCTGGAGTGCCAAGTGGGCGGGGTTTGACGTTTTGAGACTATTT
Source organism: Salmo trutta (assembly GCF_901001165.1). NCBI lineage: Eukaryota > Metazoa > Chordata > Actinopteri > Salmoniformes > Salmonidae > Salmo > Salmo trutta. The sequence goes on along the minus strand of NC_042974.1, from coordinate 56,133,228 downwards.
TATTGGTCCATTAAGCAAGTCAAGCTCAATCAAGCACAGATAAAGTACTTGAAATTATTTCCAAGATTATTTAAACTCAGGTCTGATACCCTTTCCTCCCCACGCTCGTCTGTTTGGGCTGATGGTTGGTGAGCCCTGGTTCCCACCTGGTTCCCTCCTCGTCCCCTCCTAATTTCACTACTCATTCCTTCTCATTTGGATGAGGCACCTGTGGCCAGAAAAGCCAGATAGCCTGTACCAGCCTGCACTGCGCGGGGAGTTTTTGGACACCCCAATATTTCCCCATTTTCCTTCCATCTCATCCAGCCTACCATGAGCTGCTTGAGGATTTTCCACAACTATGATCCAAAAGCATTGTAACAACGTATATATAGCGCTTTTCTACGATCCAAAGATTCTAGTTATTTACCCCTTAACATACTCTGATTACATTTTTTGTAGGCTGTAGTGTTTCAATAGACCTACTCTGAGAACTCAGTGGAGCCTGAGAGAAGCCACAGTCCAGGCTTAATGGATCCCCTCCTAAATGGCACCCTATCGTCGACATAGTGCACTACTTTTGACCAGGGCCCATAGAGGGTAGTGCACTAAATAGGCTACCATTTGGGACGCAATCCAAGATTAATGAAGCCATCCCACTCACTACAGTCTCCTGCCTCATCCTGACCTTTATACATCATCAACTCATTTCACTGGTTAAATACAGTAGAAACTCCCTGACTCTGCTGTGATTAGCAACTATGATGATCTACTGAAGTCTGGTCCCAGATCAGTTTGTGCTGTATTTTAGCCAACTCCCATTGGTCGTTTAACATGACATTCACAAACTGATCTAGTTCCAGGCTAGCTCAACTCCCAGAGCTCTCTGTGATTAGCAGTAATGATGAGCTAGCCTGGTCCCAGATCTGTTTGTGATGTAGCCAACTCTTATGGTCGTTTGGCTTGACATTTTTTGTTAAGACTATAGAAATATGAATGAAAGGAACGGGCTTGGAACCTCTAACCCTGGTAATTGACTGGTAAACTCATGGGTACTGCAGAGTGAGGTCCTTATTCCCAATTGGGATTTGAAATCATTTTTCTTAGCCTATTTTAAATTGTTGGTCTTGAGCTAGGGGTATGGCAACTGCCGAAATGACACCCCAGATATTGACCTCCAGTAGAGATCTGAAACCTCCCGTTCCACATGGGCAGTCATAGACATTCGTCCTGTGGACATGGCGAGGATATGGCCAGGATATGTCAAGGGTGCCTGAGTAGCCCCAGTCGGACAGAGCCGTCTCCCCATGAAGGTGACCTCTCCCTGGGTATCTGGCCCTCTCCCCAGCATGGCTCTGGCTGTCATATCCACCAGCCTATTAACCACCTTAATGACGACCACTGGCTCGTAGTCACACAACAGACAGTGTGTGTGTGTGTGTGGGGGGGGGGGGGTTGTGTGTTTATGCGTCTACAGTTGTGGACTAACACTACAAGACAGTGTGTGTGTGTGTGTGTGTGTGGGGGGGGGGGGGGGGGGTTGTGTGTTTATGCGTCTACAGTTGTGGACTAACACTACAAGACAGTGAAAGCAATACATGTTCTGTGAATGTTCTGTTCCTTCCCAGCATTGTCTTTAAAAGGACTTTGGTCCAAGGACCCAGTAGACTCTGTGAGGAGGTCATTCAGTCTCCTCTCTCTCTCTCTCTCTCTCTCTCTCGCTCTCCCTCTCTCTTTTCTCTCCTCTCTTCCCCACACCCTTTGATCCTGACCCCTGCTGGTGCTGATGGTCGTCCCTGAGTCCCAAACTCAAGAGAGGGTGGATTAGAGGGTACAGAGGGGACCCTGAGAGAGAGTGACAGCTTTCTTTGTGTTCTTTTTATCTTCCCTTTACCAGGAATAAAGGGATGATGACAGAAGGAGAGGACAGTGGCATCTTATCCCTAAATGTCTTCTCTACTCAAAGGTGATTTTTTGGGGGGGGAGAAAAAACTCAGCAGTTAGAAAGAGAGATCAAAGAGAGACGCTGGCTCATTGATAAGCGTATAATGGCTCACTTTGTAGAGAACAGCCGTTTTGCTGAAACCCGCAGCACGGTTCAAACTACTAGCTATTAGTCATGCGTCTGTGTGTGTGTGTGTGTGTGTGTGTGTGTGTGTGTGTGTGTGTGTGTGTGTGTGTGTGTGTGTGTGTGTGTGTGTGTGTGTGTGTGTGTGTGTGTGTGTGTGTGTGTGTGTGTGTGTGATGTTTAATGAGATTCATACCTGCGGCTAACACAAAGGCTCTTCGTAGCTCTTTGACTCACAATGAAAGGGGCTCTTATGAAGCAACCACACTGTATGTATGCATATTTCTATTAGGAGATACTGTAGCTCTTTGATGAGCTTTTACGCTAATTTAAAAACCATGTGAAGCTTAAAGCACACCTCCTTCTATTAAAGCACCTTATCAATGATGCAATACAGGCTGACTATCAGACAGACAAGAAAGTAAAACATTCGAATACAATTGAATACACTGATTTACATATTTTTGTTATTGCTTTTTGAGATTGTTTCTGACACCAGCTCTATTCTCTATCTCTGATTGGGTGCTGTACTATACAACAATCTGCAATCTGATTGGTTGAAATGGGGTTCCAAGCCATTGATAATTCCCTGTTATCCACACTGTTTATGGAAGTATTGCCAGTGTTCAAAATATCAATACACCAACTCCGAGCAATGACCAAAACATAGGGGACAGTTTCTCTCGCCTTGGATCCGTAACCAGTAGTAAACATTAGGGTTGCACATTTTGGAAAATATTCAGAGGTGGTAAGTAACAGGAATATATGTGAATTAACGGGAATATATGGGAATTAATGGAAATATATGCAAATGAATATTAATACCATTTAAATTTAGATTTTTTTTGCATTGGATATATTTGCCATATCATATGGAGACAGAAACATAAACCTTTTACCTTATCATAAGTAGACATAATTGCACATGTTTAAATCCTTCCAATAGAAATAAAGAAAACTATTTAGTTACGAAATGAACTTTAATTAAATGAGTTGACTCTTCACATGGGATGATTTCACTGAACAACAAAATACAGGGAATATTGAATGATCCCCAATGATCCATCGCATCTCCCAAAAACGTTTTCAACATACATCTCTAAAATGATAGTCTAGAAACTAAAGCTTTGGTTGTCTTCCTCTCAGGCTTCCATGTCTTCTCCCTGGACCTCCTCAATGTACACCTCTTGAACATCAGACTCTGAGGCCTCATCTTCACTGTCACTTTCCAACCTTGTTGAGGATGGCTTGTTGTCAGGCTCAAAAGCCTCACATTTGCCCGGATGGCCACCAATTTTTCAACCCTTGTATTGGTCAGCCTGTTGCGTGCTTTGGTGTGTGTGTTCCCAAACAAGGACCAGTTGCGCTCTGAGGTGGCTGATGTTGGTGGGATTTGGAGGATGATGGAGGCAACAGGGGAAAGAGCCTCAGATCCACAAAGTCCCTTCCACCAGGTGCTGATGAGATATGTTGGCACGACTGCCGTATTGCATCTCCATCCCAAAAGGCCTTGCTTGGAAGTGTACTTCACCAGACTGCCAAGAACCTTACCCTCCTCCAGGCCAAGGTGGCGAGACACGGTAGTGATGACACCATAGGCCTTGTTGATCTCTGCACCAGACAGGATGCGCTTGCCAGCATACTTGTGGTCCAACATGTACGCTGCGGTATGTATGGGCTTCAGGCAGAAGTCTTCACGCTTTTTGATGTATTTCAGAAATGCAGTTTCCTCTGCTTGGAGCGGAAGTGGGCAGGGCAGTATGGATTTCTTCTCTTACATCTGCAAGCAGAGTCTGAACATCAGACAGGATGGCATTGTCTCCCTCAATCTGTGCAATGGCTACTGCTGTAAAATGAGAGAGTGGTATGGCCATTTCTTGGAGAGACTCCTTCCCCTCCAGGAGACTGTCAAACATGATGACAACACCACCGCAACGGGTGTTGCTGGGCAGCTTCAATGTGCTGCTCTTGTTCTTCTCACTTTGCTTGGTGAGGTAGATTGCTGCTATAACTTGATGACCCTTCACATGCCTAACCATTTCCTTGGCTCTCTTGTAGAGTGTATCCATTGTTTTCAGTGCCATTATGTCCTTGAGGAGCAGATTCAATGCATGAGCAGCACAGCCAATGAGTGTGATATGAGGGTAGGACTCCTCCACTTTAGACCAAGCAGCCTTCATGTTCGCAGCATTGTCTGTCACCAGTGCAAATACCTTCTGTGGTCCAAGGTCATTGATGGCTGCCTTCAGCTCATCTGCAATGTAGAGACTGGTGTGTCTGTCCCTTGTGTCTGTGCTCTTGTAGAATACTGGTTGAGGGGTGGAGATGATGTAGTTAATTATTATTATAAGGCGGGGCTTTACCTAGCAGAGACTTGTAGATAACCTGTAGCCAGTGGGTTTGGCAACTGGCTACAGTTTGCTTGACCTTCACTTGAACTCTGTTGAACTCTGCATCCAGCAAATGAGTAGATAAAGCATGTCTGGTTGGAGGGGTGTATGCTGGGCGAAGAACATTCAGAAATCTCTTCCAATACACATTGCCTGTGAGCATCAGAGGTGAACCAGTTGCATACACAGCTCAAGCAAGACATTCATCAGCATTTCTCTGGCTACGTTCCTCCATTGAGTCAAATAAACTTTTGATTCCAGGAGGACCATGAGCTGTTGTTATCGATGTCTGAGTCATCATTTTCACCACAAATAGAAGTAGAGGGACTTTTGTCAGAGGTTTCTTGATGTGAGCGCTGAGGGAACTTTATGCACTTGGCCAGATGATTCTGCATCTTTGTTGCATTCTTCACATATGATTTGGCACAGTATTTGCAAATGTACACAGCTTTTCCTTCTACATTAGCTGCAGTGAAATGGCTCCACACATCAGATAGTGCCCCATGGCATTTTCCTGTAAAGATTAGAAAACAAATGAGTAAAAAACAACAGATAAATTCCATGTACAGATAAAGCAGTTCGATTAAACAACTCCTTTGTAAGATAAATGTTTTAAAAGGAAACATGTATGGAAATAGGTGAATTAACACTCCTCAATTAGCAGGCTCAAGTAAGCTAAAATCCACATGGTAGCAAAAACTAACTAGCATAAATTGTTAAGTTAGATATTATTTAAACACACTTTGTTGTAGGTTACTATTTACTAGTTAACAGAAAGTCATGTATGTCAAATAAAATATATTCACCCCACTCAGTATTGTAATCAAAACTTACCAGAAAGCATGTAGTTCTTGGCTCAGACAGTGTAGTAGTGTAGGCTCAGTAGCATCTCATTAGTGTGCAAGATCTCGAGAATCAGGTTTACATGTAATGGAAGAGTGCACTGCACATGTGATGGAAGAATTCACTGTGCATGCAGACGGTTGCAATTCCATTGAATTGGAGATAGTTTAACCAACATATGCCACAAGACCTAGAATTGCCTTATGTGTATCCCACAAAAAAGGTTCACTGTTATAAGATAACTTTTTTGAGGAATTTAAGCAAAATTCCCAGGCTTAACTTCCCATGGAAGTTTTCCGGAAAAATTTCGAAAATTTACCGGAAAGTTTCCAACCCTTTGCAACCCTAGTAACCACAAACTAAATTGAAGTTTATCTTCAAATTAAAATACTAATCTAATATTCCTGCACCCCAATAACATTGTCGCTGAGGTGGACTTGCTAGCGAACTTCAGGATTTGAGTAATCTCTGTTGTTTCTAATAATACAGCTATGCGAAGGGAAAGTTTGTGATGCCGATAGCTTGCTAGCTAGCTAGACGCAGCTAGACTTAGGAGCTGATGGCAACATTAACCAGCTGGTTAGCTATGATTACACATGGGAAACAACAACTTGTAACTAGTTAATTTTCAGACAAATATGTTCATGGCTACTTTATCCACTGAATTTAGGAGGATAACTGACTGAAATGTATACTGAACAAAAATATAAACACAACATGGTCTCCCGAGTGGTGCAGTGGTCTAAGGAACTGCATCTCAGTGCATCATTGCAGTCCCTGGTTCAAATCCAGGCTGCATCACATCCGGTTGTGATTGTGAGTTCCATAGGGCGGCGCACAATTGGCCCAGCATTGCCAGGGTAGGCCGTCATTGTAAATAAGAATTTCTTCTTAACTGACTTGCCTGGTTAATTTTTTTTTTAAGCATGTAAAGATCCCAGAAATCGCGCAAAAAGCTTATTTCTCTCAAATGTAGCGCACAGATTTGTTTACATCCCTGTAGGTGAGCATTTCTCTTTTGCCAAGATAATCCATCCACATGATAAATGTGGCATATCAAGGAGCTGATTAATAAACAGCAGGATTATTAAACAGGTGCACCTTGTACTGGGATCAATAAATGGCCACTCTTAAATGTGCAGTTTTGTCACACAACACAATACCACAGAAGTTTTGAGGGTGCGTGCAATTGGCATGCTGACTGCAGGAATATCCACCAAGAGCTGTAACCGACTTCAGTGAGCAAATGCTCACCTTCGATGGCCACTGGCATCATTGAGAAGTGTGCTCTTCACGGATTAATCGCGGTTTCAGCTGTACCGTGTAGATGGTAGACAGTGTGTATGGCATCGTGTGGGCGAGCGGTTTGCTGAAGTCACCAGGCCACAATCAACAGCCTGATCAACTCTATGCGGGATATGTGTCGCACTGCATGAGCCAAAAATGGTGGCCACACCAGATATTGACTAGTTTTCTGATCTTCCTTTTTTTAAAGATATCTGTGACCAACAGATGCATATCTGTATTCCCAGTCGTGAAATCCATAGATTAGGGCCTAATGAATTTATTTCAATTGACTGATTTCCTTATATGAACTGTAACTCAGTAAAGTGTAATACTGACTGGGAGTATGGTGCTATACAAAACCCTTTCCAAAGGTTCTACAAAGAACCATTTAAAAAAGTTATATAAAGTACCAAAAATGGTTCCTCCATTGTTCCAACTCTTTTTGGTGCTGTATATAATCCTTATTATTATATAACCCTTATGGAGAATGGTTCTATAAAACCATACATGGTTATTTTTGTCAATTATACAGTATTGTTAAAATTCTATAAATGTTATTCTGTCAATTGACAATTTGAATCAGGTGTGCTAGCCTTGGACCAGCTGGGGCTCCCTGAGGAGGAAACTGAGAAATGATGTAGACAACAGCTCTCAATTGACACAAGGCCATATAAACTCATTTTAAAAAAGAAACAGGACCCTGTCTTTCAAAGATAATTTGTAAAAATTCAAATAACTTCACAGATCTTCATTGTAAAGGGTTTAAACACTGTTTCCCACCATAAACAATTAATGAACATGCACCTGTGGTACGGTCGTTAAGAAACTAACAGCTTAGATGGTAGGCAATTAAGGTCACAGTTAGGAAAACTTAGGACACTAAAGAGGCCTTTCTACTGACTCTGAAAAACACCAAAAGAAAGATGCCCAGGGTCCCTGCTCATCTGCCTGAACGTGCCTTAGGCATGCTGCAAGGAGACATGAGGACTGCAGATGTGGCCAGGGCAATAACTTGCAATGTCCGTACTGTGAGATTTAACATTTAACATTTAAGTCATTTAGCAGACGCTCTTATCCAGAGCGACTTACAAATTGAGATGCCTAAGACAGCGCTACAGGGAGACAGGACAGACAGCTGATTGTCCTCACAGTGGCAGACCACGTGTAACAACACCTGCACAGGATCAGTATATCCGAACATCACACCTATGGGACAGGTATAGGATGGCAACAACAACTGCCTGAGTTACACCAGGAACGCACAATCCCTCCATCAGTGCTCAGACTGTCCACAATAGGCTGAGAGAGGCTGGACTGAGGGTCCTAAAGCAGATTTCACCAGCAACAACGTCGCCTATGGGCACAAACCCACCGTCGCTGGACCAGACTGGACTGGCAAAAAGTGCTCTTCACTGATGAGTCGCGGTTTTGTCTCACCAGGGGTGATGGTTGGATTCGCGTTTATCGTCGAATGAATGAGCATTACACCGAGGCTGGAACGGGATCGATTTGGAGGTGGAGGGTCCATCATGGTCTGGGGCGGTGTGTCACAGCATCATCGAACTGAGCTTGTTGTCATTGCAGGCAATCTCAACGCTGTGCGTTACAGGGAAGACATCCTCCTCCCTCATGTGGTACCCTTCCTGCAGACTCATCCTGACATGACCCTCCAGCATAACAATGCCACCAGCCATACTGCTCGATCTGTGCGTGATTTCATGCAATACAGGAATGTCAGTGTTCTGCCATGGACAGTGAAGAGCCCGGATCTCAATCCCATTGAGCACGTCTGGGACCTGTTGGATCGGAGGGTGAGGGCAAATCTTGTGCAGTCCATGAGGAGGAGATGCACTGCAGTACTTAATGCAGCTGGTGGCCACACCAGATACTGACTGTTACTGTTACTTTTGATTTTGACCCCCCCCCAGGGACACATTATTCAATTTCTGTTAATCACATGTCTGTGGAACTTGTTCAGTTTATGTCTCAGTTCATACAAATATTCATACAAATATTTACACATGTTAAGTTTGCTGAAAATGAACGCAGTTGACAGTGAGATTACGTTTATTTTTTTGCTGAGTTTATGTCTTTCACAAGACACAATCACTGGGCATTGTCATATTGACCATGTAATTGCATAATGCAGCTGATTAGATCAACTGGATTGACACTTTCACTCACTGTTGCAGAAAAATAGATGTGCGCAACTCCTACATTTGAATTATCACTAAAAGTGCAAAGAACACTTTTCTGAACTGCAAAGAAATATGGAACTTAAGCCTCAAATGGTTATTTGAGTTATTACGGTTCCACATAGAACCATCACCCTTCCCAAAGAACCCTTGAGGAACCCTCTTTTCATAGTGTGTACATCTATCTGTAAACTACAGGGCTAGACTATGCTGTGTGTCTGTAAGTGAATTGATTTGCAACACAGGGGTGTGACTAGTGGATATATCAAGGATAAAAGCATATGTAAAGGTTTGCTTGTTTCCCTGCTTGCACATGTGTATTCCTGCCCCGTACCTTGTCTGTCCTACATGGACTCGACTCCTTATTAGCAAAAGTGCTACATGACCAGTTTATGAATTGACAAATTGTGTTTATTAATGTTAATGTTACACAGACCCTGACCCCTCATCCTTCTACTGGTAATTAGTGTTGGTTGCTGTTGCTTCCACCCCAGGCCTCCAGGCTCTCTCTCTCTCTGCAGGATTTATGAACTCATACTGTGGCAGACTACATGGACGTGTGTATGTAGGCTCACTGAAACACACTCAGTTTGTATGGGATCGTGTGTGTACTGTAGGTTTTCTCTTTAGTGAGGATGATAAAACCTACAGATAGTTAGTGTTGGCTGCTGTTGCTTTCACAGCAGGGCTCTTTCTGCAAGATTTATGAGTCATGTTGTGGGGAGGCGACCCACCTCACCTCATTGCATGGGTTGATGTATACTATAGGTTCTAAGTAAAGATGGTAAAACATATAGGGATTTTGTAAACATAGTTAGTTAGTGCTCTCTCCGCAGGACTTATGAGTTCATGTTGTGGGGAGTTAGACCCACATCACTGACTGTCCAAACGCTTAAAAAAAAAGTTCTTAAAAGGTTCTTCTCAGCTCTTAAGATTCCGTAGAGAAAGTTTTCCCGATAAATAACCTTTGAGTTAAGTGTGGGGTTCTTGATGTGGCATCTACGGTTCTTCAGAATTCTAAAAGGTTCTTCACATGTTTGGAGGCATGCAGATGTGTCCCTGTCATAGCACACAGCAAATTGGTGTTGATTCAATAGTGAAATTAACACTGTAACTAGTTAAATTAACACTCAGTGGTGTAAAACAACCCCAGTGTTGGTGTTAATAACCAGAGTTAAACCAAAACCACGCCCATCATTATTATATTTGCATGCTCTAGTGCAAGTTGAATTTTAGAATTGTTTGTTTCAATATCTATGTTTTTGCATATACATTGATTGGTTAATTAATATCATGCTACTCAAATATAAATAACATACATTTTTCAAAACTATTCCTATCTGTTAATAAAATGATTGTTCCAGTTTATCTTATGTTTCACCAAGACTTGGCTGAATGGCGACACGGATAATATAGAGCTGGCTGGCTTCTCCTTGTTTCGGCAGGATGGAGCAGCTACGTCTGGTAAGACGAGGGACGTGGGTGTGTGTCTATTTGTCAATATCTGCTGGTGCGCGATGTCTAATATTAAAGAAGTCTCGAGGTATTGCTTGCCTGAGGTAGAATACCTCATGATAAGCTGTAGACCACACTATCTACCAAGAGAGTTCTCATCTATATTATTCATAGCTGTCTATTTACCACCACAACCGATGCTGGCACCAAGACCGCACTCAACGAGCTGTATAAGGCCATTAGCAAACAAGAAAATGCTCATCCAGAAACAGCGCTCCTAGTGGCCAGGGACTTTAGTAGAGACAAATTGAAATCAGTTTTACCTCATTTCTACCAGCATGTCACATGTGCAACCAGAAGAAAAACTCTAGACCACCTTAACTCCACACACAGAGACGCCCTCCAATTGGCAAATCTGACCACAATTCTATCCTCCTGATTCCGGCTTACAAGCAAAACTAAAGCAGGAGGTACCAGTGACTCGCTCAATACGGAAGTGGTCAGATGAAGCAGATGTTACGCTAGAGGACTGTTTTGCTAGCACAGACTGAAATATGTTCCCGGGATTCATCCGATGGCATTGAGGAGTGTACCACCTCAGTCACCGACTTCATCAATAAGTGCATCGACAACGTTGTCCCCACAGTGACCGTACGTAGATTTCCCTAACCAGATTTCCATAGCCATGGATAACAGGCAACATCCGCACCGAGCTAAAGGATAGAGCTGCCGCTTTCAAGGGGTGGGACACTATCCAGACGCTTATAAGATATTCCGTTATGCCCTCAGATGAACCATCAAACAGGCAAAGCATCAATACAGGACTAAGATTGAATCCTACTACACCGGCTCTGATGCTCATCGAATGTGGCAGGGCTTGAAAATGTACGGACTACAAAGGGAAACCCAGCCGCGAGCTGCACAGTGACGCGAGCCTACCAGACGAGCTAAATGGCTTTTATGTTTGATTCGAGGCAAGCAACACTGAGGCCTGCATGAGAGCACCAGCTGTTCTAGACAACTGTGTGATCACGCTCCCCGTAGCCGATGTGAGCAAGATCTTTAAACAGGTCAACAAAGCCGCGGTGCCAGACGGATTACCAGGACGTGTACTCAAAGCATGCGCAGACCAACTGGTAAGTGTCTTCACTGACATTTTCAACCTCTCCCTGGCTGAGTCTGTAATACCAACGTTTCAAACAGACCACCATAGTCCCTGTGCCCAAGAAATCGAAGGTAAACTGCCTAAATGTTTACCGCCCCGTAGCTTCGCAAACGTCGGTAGCCATGAAGTGCTTTGAAAGCCTGGTCATGGCTCACATCACACCATCATGCCAGAAACCGTAGACCCACTCCAATTCGCATACCGCCCCAACAGATCCACAGCTGACGCAATCTCAATCTCAATCGCACTCCACACTACCCTTTCCCACCTTGACAAAAGCAACACCTATGTGAGAATGCTGTTCATTGACTACAGCTCAGCGTTCAACACCATAGTGCCCACAAAGCTCATCATTAAGCTAAGGACCCTGGGACTAAACACCTCCCTCTACAACTGGATCCTGGAATTCCTGATGGGCCGCCCCCAGGTAGTAAGGGTAGGCAACAACACGTCTGCCACACTGATCCCCACCCTCAGGGGTGCGTGCTTAATTCCCTCCTATACTCCTTGTTGACCCACGACTGCGTGACCAAGCACGACTCCAACACTATCTGACAACACAAAAGTGGTAGGCCTGATCACCAACAACGATTAGACACCCTATAGGGAGGAGGTCAGAGACCTTGGTGCCAGGACAACAACGTCTGCCTCAACGTTAGCTGATTGTGGACTACAGGAAAAGGAGTGCTGAACAGGCCCCCATTAACATCAACGGGACTGAATTGGAGCGGGTTGAGAGTTTCAAGTTCCTTGGTGTCCACATCACCAACAAACTATCATGATTCAAACACACCAAGACAGTTGTGAAGAGGTACCACAACACCTTTTCCCCCTCAGGAGACTGAAAAGATTTGGCATGGGTCCCCAGATCCTCAAAAAGTTCTTCAGCTGCACCATCAAAAGCATCCTGGCCGGTTGCATCACTGCCTGGTATGGCAACTGCTCGTCATCTGACCGTAAAGCGCTACAGAGGGTAGTGCGTACGGCCCAGTACGTCACTGGGGCCAAGCTTCCTGACATCCAGGACCTATATACTAGGCGGTGTCAGAGGAAGGCTCATAAGACTCCAGTCACCCAAGTCATAGACTGTTCTCTATGCTACCGAACGGCAAGTCTAGGACCAAAAGGCTCTTTAACAGCTTCTACCCCCATGCCATAAGACTGCGGAACAACTAATCAAATGGCCACCTGGACTATCTACATTGAACCCCCCCCCCCCCCCCCATTTCACGGTAAGGTCTACACCTGTTGTATTCGGAGCATGTGACAAATACATTTGATTTGATTTGATTAATGAACTTTGAGTCGTCTTTATTTGTGCAATAACGGTTCAGTAGAGTGACTTTATATTGTACCCATCTCATTATCATGTGTTTTGGATAATACTTGAGATATGAATACATTGACATGTAATGTCAACGGAATTTGTGCAGCCAGCCAAAATAATTAAGGTGTTTTCAAATTTGAAAAATAATTAAGCCAACATCTGTTTTTTTACAAGAAACTCAATACAATTATAAAATGTCCATTTGGGTCTGTAGTAATTTCTGTAAATCAAACTTTTTCATCAATGAGAATTGACCAAATACAGTGCTATTTCACAGTAAACAAATTGACAACAGAATGCTTATAGGGAAGGACACTCAACAAGCACAGCACTTACACAATGACTGATGATTGGCTGAGAGAAATTGATGATTCAATGATTGTGGGGGCTGTCTTGTTAGACTTCAGTGCAGCTTTTGACATTATTGTTCATAGTCTGAAAAACGTAAGTGCTATGGCTTTACACCCCCTGCTATAATGTGGATAAAGAGTTACTTGTCTAACAGAACACAGAGGGTGCCCTTTAATGGAAGCCTCTCAAATATAATCCAGTTAGATTCAGGAATTCCCCAGGGTAGCTGTTTAGGCCCCTTGCTTTTTTACATTTTTACTAATGACTTTGGGTAAAGCCAGAGTGTCTATGTATGTGGATGACTCAACAATATACACGTCAGCTACTATAGTGACTGAAATGACTGCAACACTCAACAAAGAGCTGCAGTTAGTTTCAGAGTGGGTGGCAATGAATAAGTTAGCCCTAAATATTTCAAAAACTAAAAGCATTGTATTTGGAACAAAACACTCATTAATCCCTAAGCCTCAACTAAGTCTTGTAATAAATAATGTGGAAACTGAGCAAGTTGAGATGACTAAACTGCTTAGAGTAACACTAGCTTGTAAACTGTCATGGTCAAAACATATTGATGCAATAGTAGCTAAGATGGGGAGAAGTCTGTCTATAATGAAGCGATGCTCTGCCTTCTTAACAACACTATCAACATGGCAGGTCGTGTGGTCAGGTGCCGCAAAAAAGGACTTCATAAATTTGCAATTGGCTCAGGACAGGGCAGCACGATTGGCCCTTGGATGTACATAGAGAGATAATATTAATAATATGCATGTCAGTCTCTCCTGGCTGAAAGTGGAGGAGAGATTGACTTCATCACTACTTTTATTTATGAGAGGTATTGACATGTTGAATGCACCGAGCTGTCTGTCTAAACTACTGGCACACAGCACGGACACCCATGCATAACCCACAAGACATCCCACAAGAGGTCTCTTCACAGTCCCCAAGTCCAGAACAGACTACGGGAGGCACACAGTACTATATAGAGCCATGACTACATGGAACTCTATTCCATATCAAGTAACTGACGCAAGCAGTTAAATTAGATTTAAAAAAACAGATAAAAAAAACACCTTATGGAACAGCGGGGACTGTGAAACAACACAAACATTGGCACAGACACATGCATACACACACACACACACACACACACACACACACACACACACACACACACACACACACACACACGATAACATACGCACTATACATACACATGGATTTAGTACTGTAGATATGTGGTAGTGGTGGAGTAGGGGTCTGAGGGCACACAGTGTGTTGTGAAATCTGTGAATGTATTGTAATGTATTTAAAAATGTATAAACTGCCTTAATTTGGCTGGACCCCAGGAAGAGTAGCTGCTGCTTTGGCAGCAGCTAATGAGGATCCATAATAAATACAAATACAAATACTCCTCTGGATCTTGAGGAGTAGGTGGAGGAGAATGCCAACCCATCCCAAGTTCGTTCAAACCTTTTATTGCTGATAGGTGAGTTTGTTGTAAGAAAACAAATAAGAAAACACCTTAATCATTTTGGCTGTCTGCACAATTCCATTGACATTCCATGTCACACATGTTAATGTGTCCATATCTTAAAGCGGCTATATGTTACTTTTTGGGGCAACCTGACCAAATTCACTTAGAAATGTGTGTTATAGAGCTGTCATTCTCATTGAAAGCAAGTCTAAGAAGTGATACTTGTATGTGCACTATTTCTATGATTCCATTCTTAAGTTTTGTTTTTGAGTCTTTTACTTTCGGTTTTGTACACCAGCTGAAAATACAATATTTTCGTTATGGAAAATATATTTCACAGCGGTTTAGATGGTACAATGATTAGTTGAACTATTACAATTTTTGCAACCATGAAATGGCGGAGCGATTTCTGCATAGTGCATCTTTAAGTGTTATCCACAATATGTGATATTGAGATGGGTCTTTACATATTCTATGTCTCATATTGACTCCATACCTTATGTAAAGTGTTGATACACTACATAAACAGCTACAATGAAAATAGTTTTGATCAATCATCAAGCTTCTTAATGGGCATGTATTCACAAGACATCAAAAACTAAACAAACCAATAAATCCCTCATGTTCCTATTTCACCTACTCCCCTTTAATGGTTCCCACATGAATCTGTCCTGTACTTTTATGGTTACTACATCATTCCATGTGTTATTTCATAGTTTTGATGTTTTCACTATTATTCTATGTAGAAAATAGTCAAATTAAGAAAAACCCTTGAATGTGTAGATGTGTCCAAACTTTCGACTGGTACTGTACATGTTATTCAATAATTTAATCAAAACTGCTTGCTCGCGTCAACGAGCGTCTGCATATCCAGACGCTAAAATAGAACTTGGTTCTATTTTTGACGTTTCATGCTCTGCCCCGCCTCTCCAATCTCCTCATTGGTTTTTCAGAGCATATACCCATATAGGTGATTGAAAGCTGAACTGAGGTTCACACTCCAGTCCAGTTGGTGGTGGTAATGCACTTTAAACTTGGTTGCCAACCGCTATATAAAGTCCACAGAAGAAAAAGAAGACTGAAGAAGGAGGAGGAGGATGAGGAGGAGAGATTACTCTAAACTAATTCAGTTTCCCCTTTTATCTGTGGAGTAGAGAACAAAAGATTTTGTGTGACTTAAAATGGGTCAAAATTCTACAAAGATCCAGGAAAAAAAGGATCTTGTACATTTCAGGTAAAATAACATCCCAATGTTTATATCCCAGGACAAATTAGTTAGCAACAAGTCCATGAATGTTTCATCTGTTCTGACCTGTCCCCAAATGAATATAGTTGGTTTGGAGTTCGTTTTGATATTTCAACCTGTGTGTCCTGATCACGTCTGTTGTGGATTGACAAAATCAACAGGGCACACGTACGCACGCGCGTGCCGGTGGTGGTCAGCATCTTATGGTTCCACATGAAACCATCGTCCACCCTTGCCAAAGAACCATTGTGGAATCCTCTTTTCTAAGTGTGTGGCAATACTACTTTAAAGGTACAAAAAAAATCTACTGATTTTAAGGACGAAGCATTTATTTCCAAAATATACATTTTGTCACAATTTGGGATTGAGAATTGCACTGGGATTAGAATTGGGATTTGTACAAATTGGTATTTTCCATTTGTTCAGAAATCATAATTCATGATCAGACAGACGACTAGACAATACTCTCACGTAATAATAATGAAACGCTCTTACTTGAAGTGACACCACTTTCATTTTCCATTTCCATCTATAAATCGATTTTAACAGTATATTTCATATTTTATCAGAGTGGAGAAAAGATTCTGCATTGAAAGGGATCCATCCGTGTACAGTCCCAGTCTTACCATGTGTAGCTCACCCTGCATCCCAAATGGCACCCTATTCCCTATATAGTGCACTACTTTTCCAAAGTCAAAACTAGCGCACTACATAGGGAATAGGGTGTCATTTTGGAGACAGTCACGGCCTATGTTACTCGCTTCCTTCCACTATAAGCCAGCTAATTAAACATGTTCTCCTTTCAAGTAGTCCTTCAGCAGTTCAAAAGCTTGATTTAAAAGACGTGCAAAGCCGATTGCTAATCTGAATCAGGAGGTGATTGAGGGAACGTGGAAGGATCATCATAAATATGAAAGAGAAGTGACTTGGCAAACTGCATGCTCCTTTCCTGGTGAAATGACCCTTTCTGGCAGAATGTTCACGGTGACAAACATTCATCTGTAATATGAATATAGAGTATAATATTGTCCATGACCACAAACACATGAATATGTCAAATGCTAAATGCTTGCAATGCCAAAACATGTGCGGGGCAAAGTTGTCGGTGTGTGTGTGTTTGTGTATGTGTGTTGGGGCGTCAGTATAGGAATGTGTGGGTAGGGTCCAGTGTGTGTGCATAGTCAGTGGAAAACAGTTAGTACAAAAAAGGGTCAATGCAGGTAACCATTTCATTATCTATTTAGCAGTCTTGTTTAGCAGTCTTATGTGTTGGGAGTAGACGCTGTTCAGGGTCCTGTTGGTTCCAGACTTGGTACCGCACTGGTACCGCTTGCCGTGCTGTAGCAGAGATAACAGTTTATGGCTTGCGTGGAAGGAGTCTCTGATACTGTCTGGTATAGAGGTCCTGGGTGGCAGGGAGCTCTGCCCCAGTGATGTGGAACTGTACTGGGCAGTACTCACCACCCTCTGTAGTGCCTTGCGGTTGGGTGCTTTGCAGTTGCAATACTAAGCAGTGATGCAGCCAGTCAAGAGGCTCGCAGTGGTGCAGCTGTAGATCTTTTTGAGGATCTGAGGGCCCATGCCAAATATTTTCTGCCTCCTGAGGAGGAAGAGGTCCTGTCTTTCCCTCTTCACAACTGTGTGGGTGTATACGGACCATGTTAATTCTTTAGTGACGTCGACACAGAGGAACTCTCGATCCACTCCATTACAGCCCCATCGATGTGAGTGCTCACCCCTCCGTTTCCTGTTGTCCGAGATCAGCTCCTTTGTCTTGATTATGTTGAGGGAGAGGTTGCTGTCCTGGCACCACACTGCCAGGTCTCTGACCTCCTCCCTATAGGCTGCCTCATCATCGTCAGTGATCAGTCCTACCACCGTTGTGTCATCAGCAAACTTGATGATGGTGTGGGTGTTGTGCACGGCCACGCAGTCGTGGGTGAACAGGGAGTACAGGAGGGGACTAGGCACACACCCCTGATGGGCCCGCATGTTGATAGTCAGCGTGGCAAATTTGTTGTTGCCTACCCTCACCACCTGGGGGCGGCCCATCAGGAAGTTCAGGATCCAGTTGCAGAGGAAAGTGTTCAGTCCCAGGGTCCTGAGATTGGTGATGAGCTTGGAGGGGACTATGGTGTTGAATGCTGAGTTGTAGTCAATTAACAGCATTCATACATACATATTCCTTTTGTCCAGGTGGGTGAGGGCAGTATGGAGTGCAATAGAGATTGTGTCATCTGTCGATCTGTTGGGGCGGTATGCGAAATAGTGGGTCCAGGGTGTCTGGGATGATGGTGTTGATTAAGGGCTTGTAAGTAAGCATTTCACTGTAAGGTGTACACCTGTTGTATTTGGCGCATGTGACAAATCAAATTTGATTTGATGTGAACCATGACCAGCATTTCAAAACATTTCATGGCTACAGATGTGAGTGCTACGGGGCGATAGTCATTTAGGCAGGCTACCTCGGCAATCTTGTGCACGGGGACTATGGTGGTCTGCTTGAAAGAAGTTAGTATTACAGAGTAGGTCAGAGATAGGTAAAAATGTCAGTGAAGACACTTGCCAGCTTGTCTGTGCATGCTCTGAGTACGCGTCCTGGTATTCTGTCAGGCCCCACGGTCCTTGCAAATGTTAACCTGTTTAAAGGTCATATCACATCGGCTACGGAGAGCGAGATCACACAATCGTCTGCAACAGCTGGTGCTCTCATGCATGGTTCAGTGTTGCTTGCCTCGAAGCGAGCATAGAAGGTCTTTAGCTCGTCTGGTAGACTCGCATCACTGGGCAGCTCACGGCTTGGTTTCCCTTTGTAATGCATGATAGTTTGCAAGCCCTGCCACATCCGTCGAGTGTCAGAGCCGGCATAGTAGGATTCGATCTTAGTCCTGTTGTCACGTCCTGACCAGCAGAGGGAGTAATTGTATTTGTTTTGGTCAGGACATGGCAGAGGGTATTTTGTGTATGTGTTTCAGGGTGATGGTTTATGTAGTAGGGTAGTTGATTTATTATTTCCGGGTTTTGTGGTCACTGCTCTATTTTAGTCTATGTCTATGTTCTTTCTAGTTAGTCTGTGTCTATGTGTAGTTAATTGGGGTGTGGACTCTCAATTGAAGGCAAGGGTTGTCTAGTTGCCTTTGATTGAGAGTCCTATATATTAGGGTGTGTTTGTGTTGGTGATTTGTGGGAGGTTGTCTCTTGTTTAGCTGTTTTTGCCTGACAAGACTGCCGTTCGTCGTTCATCATTGTTATTATTTTTGTATACGTGTTGTTTGGTTTTCCTTCTTTCTCTGATTAAAAGAAGATGAGTATACAACTCGCTGCGTATTGGTCTGACAGTGATTTCTCCTTATCGTCAGACGACGAGAGTTGTGACACCTGTATTGATGCTTTACCTGTCTGATGGCTCGTCTGAGATCATAGCGGGATTTCTTATAAGCGTCCGGATTAGTGCTAAATGTTAATAAAACCAAGTTTATGTTGTTCTCTAGATCTTGTTATATTGACCCTGAGGACCTGCGTATTTGCACATTAAAGGGAGCCCAAATTGAGTAAGTTCCCCATTATCAGTAGTTGGGTATTTGGATTGACGATAAGCTATCTTTTAAAACACACATTGAAAAACTGACAAAAAAGCTGATAATTAATATTGGTTCCTTTTATAGAAATAAATCCTGCCTCACTTTTGAAAGTAGGAGGAACATTGTTTAAGCAATGCTTCTCCCACTACTTGATTATTGTGATATAATCTACATGCATGTGGCAGCCTCTGCTTTAAAACCTTTACATTCAGTCGATCACTCAGCACTGTGTTTTATCACTGGGGACAATTATTTTACAATTCACTGCATTTTTGTATAGTTCTGTTGGCTGGGAGTCTCTGACTACAAGAAGGGCCCAGCATTGGCTACTTTTTGTATATAAAGCGGTTCTTCAGAGTCTCCCCCACTACCTCACCTCACATATTAATTAGAGATCCAGCAATTTTCAGACTGAGGATTTAAAAAAAAAAAAAAATGCCCCCAGCTCATGGAATAGCCTTCAGGCCATCTTGAAGTTAGGTCTCCATTGGACAGTTTAGATTGAGTTTAAGGGAGAGGAATGTGAGAGCCTGTCTCTCTTTCGCCGCCGTTTCTACTTTAGAGTCCCGGGGATTAAGGCCTGTTCCGAAGTAAGCAGAACGTCCAAAGCTGCAGATTCGTTGAATGAGAAATGTTCATCCAAAGAACGAGAGAGAGAGAGAGAGAGAGAGAGAGAGAGAGAGAGAGAGAGAGGGGAGAGAGAGAGAGGGGAGAGAGAGAGAGAGAGAGAGAGATTGCCCAGAGCACGCCTCACTCTCATATCTATTCTTAATAACTCCCATATCTTTTCTTGCCTTAAAATGGAAATCTGCAGTTGCTACATACATTTTTGGACTTATAAATTATTGATATGTACCCATTGATTCTTTAAGAATATAACTTATAAATGCCTAATGCGCATAGTTCAGCTGTTATACCCCATGAGAACACAAAATATATGTTTGTTTTACTCCAATGTTTGCAAACAAAGTGCATGTAAACAAACACTTTACAGCCTCAAAACATGGTTAGAACTATCATTTTGATATCATGGATGGTCAGTCCTTGCATCCATAGCTCTCTCTTTGAATTGAAGAGTGGTTCCATTTCTTTTTCTTCGTATTTTGATTGAATTGTAGAAAATACACCACTTTTATTTATTATATAAAAAAATAAGTGTCTCATTTAGTCCCAGTTGGTATTACCAATGGAATCATGGTCATTTTTTTGACCCCGCACTCCAAAAAGCAAGTTCTGCAGGCTCTAGTTTTGTCTAATCTTGATTATTGTCCAGTTGTGTGGTCCAGTGCTGCAAGGAAAGACCTAGTTAAGCTGCAGCTGGCCCAGAACAGAGCGGCACATTTTGCTCTTAATTGTAATCAGAGGGCTGATAAAAATTCTATGCATGCCAGTCTCTCTTGGCTAAGAGTTGAGGAGAGACTGACTGCATCACTTCTTCTTTTTATAAGAAACATTAATGTGTTGAAAATCCCATATTGTTTGCATAGTCAACTTACACACAGCTCTGACACACAATTATCCCACCAGACATGCCACCAGGGGTCTTTTCACAGTATTCACAGTATTCAGAGTATTATATAGAGGCCTTATTGCATGGAACTTCCTTCCATCTCATATTGCTCAAATAAACAGCAAACCTGCTTTCAAAAAACAGATAAAGCAACACCTCGAGGCACAACGCCTCTCCCCTATTTGACCTAGATAGTTTGTGTGTATGCATAGATATGTAGGCTACGTGTGCCTTTTTAAAAAATGTATGTAGTTCTGTCCTTGAGCTGTTCTTGTCTATTGATGTTCTGTATTATGTAATTCTGTATTATGTTTCATGTTCTGTGTGGATCCCAGGAAGAGTAGCTGCTGCTTTTGCAACAATAAAATACCAAATACCAAATCATAAGTTCTATTATATATGACTTACAATATATACTATCTCATACATATATACAGTACCTGTCAAAAGTTTGGACACACCTAGGGTTTTTCTTTATTTTTACTATTTTCTACTGTAGAATAATAGTGAAGACATCAAAACTATGAAATAACACATATGGAATCATGTAGTAACCAAAAAAGTGTTTAACAAATCAAAATATATTTTATATTTGAGATTCTTCAAAGTAGCCACCCTTTGCCTTGTTGACAGCTTTGCACACTCTTGGCATTCTCTCAACCAGCTTCATGAGGTAGTCACCTGGAATGAATTTCAATTAACAGGTGTGCCTTGTTAATTTGTGGAATTTCTTTCCTTCTTAATGCGTTTGAGACAATCAGTTGTGTTGTGACAAGGTAGGGGTGGTATACAGAAGATAGCCCTATTTGGTGAAAGATCAAGTCCATATTATGGCAAGAACAGCTCAAATAAGCAAAAACAAACGACAGTCCATCATTACTTTAAGACATGAAGGTCAGTCAATGCAGAAAATGTCAAGAACATTGAAAGTTTCTTCAAGTGCAGTCGCAAAAACCATCAAGCGCTATGATGAACCTGGCTCTCATGAGGACCGCCACAGGAAAGGAAGACCCCGAGTTAACTCTGCTGCAGAGGATAAGTTCATTAGAGTTCCCAGCCTCAGAAATTGCAGCCTAAATAAATGCTTCACAGAGTTCAAGTAACAGATATATCTCAACATGAACTGTTCAGAGGAGACTCCGTGAATCAGGCCTTCATGGTTGAATTGCTGCAAAGAAACCACTGCTAAAGGTCACCAATAAGAAGAAGGGACTTTCTTTGGCCAAGAAACAGGAGCAATGGACATTAGACCGGTGGAAATCTGTCCTTTAGTCTGATGATGCCAAATTTGAGATTTTGGTTCCAACCGCTGTGTCTTTGTGAGACGCAGAGTAGGTGAATGGATGATCTCCAAATGTGTGGTTCCCACCTTGAAGCATGGAGGGGAAGGTGTGGGGGTGCTTTGCTGGTGACACTGTCTGTGATTTATTTAGAATTCAAGGCACACTTAACCAGCATGGCTACCACCAGTGGTGGAAAAAGTACCCAATTGTCATACTTGAGTAAAAGTAAAGATACATTAAAAGAAAATGACTGAAGTAAAAGGGAAAGTCACCCTGTAAAATACTACTTGAGTAAAAGTCTAAAAGTATTTGTTTTTAAACATACTTAAGTATCAAAAGTAAATGTAATCGCTAAAATATACTTCAGTATGAAAAGCTAAAGTATACGTCATTTAAATTTCCTATTAAGCAACCCAGACGGCACAATTTTCTTGTGATTTTACTGAGTTACTGTTCATATAAGGATATCAGTCAATTGAAATCAATTCTGGGGAGCCAGGCCCAGCTAATCACAAATAGTTTTTCCCCACAAAAGGGCTTTATTACAGACAGAAATACTCCTCAGTTTCATCTGCTGTCCGGGTGGCTGGTCTCAGACAATCCCACAGGTGAAGAAGCCGGATGTGGAAGTCCTGGGCTGGCATTGTTATACGTGGTCCTGGGATTGTGAGGCCGGTTGGACTGCCAAATTCTCCACGTTGGAGGCGGCTTATGTTAGAAAAGGAACATTTAATTCTGTGGCATCAGCACTGGACATTTCTGCAGTCAGCACGTTAAGTGCACATTTCCTCAAAACTTGAGACATCTGTGGCATTGCGTTGTGTGACAAAACTGCACATTTTAGAGTGGCCTTTCATTGTCCCCAGCACAAGGTGCACCTGTGTAATGATCATGCTGTTTATTTAGCTTCTTGATATGCCACACCTGTCAGGTGGATGTAAAAAAAATGTGTGCACAAAATTTTTGAGAATTAAGCTTTTTGTGCATATGGAACATTTCTGGGATATTTTATTTCAGCTCATGAAACATGACAACAACACTTTACACGTTGCGTTTATATTTTTATTCAGTATATATTTATAAGTAGGGTATCCAGTAGAGGTTGGTGTTTGAAAGCAGCTTAATCAAAGAAACCACCGGAAACACTGCAAAATCAGTGGGAACGCGCATTTTGCAACATTGATGATGTACTTCTGATAAAGTGATCCACGCATCGCCACACTGCTTCGACGTTAGCTGCTTAGTGATTTCGACGCATGCCTCAGAGCTCCGGTATCAAACGTAACATCACTAGTAATATAGAACCTTGGAGATTGAGAGGTTATATGACAGATTCTATATAGCACCAAAAAGGGTTGTCACCATAGAGGAACCCTTTTTGGTGCTATATAGAACCTTTTCAAAGGGTTCTTCATAGCACCCTAAAATGTAAAACCTTATCGGCCTGGTTCTCTATAGAACCTTCAAGAAAGGGTTCTATATTGCACCACAAAGTGATCTGCCATCTTTACAAGCCAAATAATTTGGCACTATATATAACTATTTTGGGGGTTTTCACAGATGCAGTTTGTAGGTTTTCATGTAGACCTATCGGAGCTAGTGTGGTAATGGTACACATTTTGTTGGCTTATGCCCTTTTATATTCTATACTTTAGAGTATTCATCACTTCGAGATACAGCATTTTCTAAGGAGTCAGTTTGCTGCTTTCAGACAAGCATCCAAAGATTTTTTCACTCCTGACTTGTAGCGTTTCATCCCGCTGCCCACCTAAGACGTTTTTAGGCCTTGAATATGCAAATCACATGCCGAACTCCATATGCAATTTACCTCCACATTTCTTTACCATCATCACTCTCTCTCTCACTCTTTCTACCTCTCTCTCTCTCTCTTTCAATACCTCCCACTCTCTCTCTACTTCTCTCTCTCCCCTCTCTTCCTCTGTCCCCTCTCTTTCTGTCTCCCTCTCCACTCCCTCCCTCTTTCTCTCTCCCTCTCTCTCTCTCTTTCTCCCCTCTTTCTCTCCCTTTCCCTCTATCTCGCTCTCCCATTTCTCTCATCACTGTCCTTTATAAAGCCCAAAATATTTCTAAAATTAGAGTCCTTGGCTATCATCAGTGTTTGAACCCTTGAAAATCCCTATCTGCAATTTATTTCATTCCATCTCCTTCTCCGTTTTCATTTAATTTGCTCCTTTTCCCCTTCTTTTTAAAGCAGCCATTTCATTTGAGAGCTGAAAGAAATCTGAATGCCTTTTTCAATTTGTAATGTCATACCTCTCGTGATAAATACAATAAAACATTTAATAAGAGCATAGCAATCATGGGAGGGTGTAAGATGTTAATCAATGGAAAGTTCAAAGCTTTAAAGGGATTAATGTGGAAGGTTTATAATAAAGGAGTAGATTCTTAGGGCGATAGGTACGGCTGCGATTACATTACCCTGTCTGTCAGTTTGCTGGTGTGTGTGGTAGGTGGAGGGGGGCGGGGGTGGTAGTGTGTGGTAGGTGGGGGGGGGGGGGGGGGGGGGGGGGGAATAGTGTGTGCACCACTGACACGTGGCCTTAGGCCAGACAACTCAAGCTATACAATACATTTTTCACAGGAGAAAGAAAAATCCCTGCTTGAGGAGGCCTCTGTCTTTACCTGCAGGTTAAGAAGGGGAATGTTGCATTATCAAGGTGTGTCACAATAGTTAGATTTTTTTAATGCATATTTTAAATATATGTTTTTGTTTTGGTCATATGCAGGTCACATAGAGGTAGGCTATAGCTGTGTCCCCAGGACATGATGTAATTAAGCAATAAAACATGAGAGGCCATGTGTCATAGCCATAGACCACCACAGCCATGATAAAAATATCATAACACATGGACTTGAGTGTATTTTTGCTTTTATACAACGGGTTACCAGCATTAAAAATAAATATTATTTCCCAAACTATAATTTTTCAACAAAACGTAAAGCTACATTCACTAACACTATTTGTCAAGTGCAATTTTAGGCGTTCTCTGGTTGTTAGTTCTATTCATATTGACTGCCATGTAAAGCAAAACTACCCAATCACTGGTTGATAGTTCCAAAACTTTGCAGGTTGCTATGGCAAACAAAAATGTTTGCTATGGAGGCTCTTCCCTCTTTGCTAGCTAGCCAGCTACACACAGCTAAAACAATCACTTCAGACTGAAGTTGTACCTGTTTTCTATTGACATTTCTTTGTATATAGTATCCAATAAAAAATGATGCTCATTCATGATTTCAACTGGCTGAAAAAAGCTGCTGTCTTGTCCCAACTCTGGACATGTTCGTTATTATGGGACACAGATGTCAGCAATAATGTCTCGATTAGGGTTCCCCAACTAGAGCCCAGGGCCGAATATCGCCTGCGGTGGTTTTATTTGCCTCCCAAGTTTTCGGAGAAAATCTTTTATTAATTTATTTATATATATTCTTGGGACATAAAAGACTGTAAAAACACCAGGAAATCAGCTCTAAGTTATTTACATTTTGTAAATTGGTTCCCAAGTATTCCCACGCATAATAGAGAGACACGTGATTCTATACAAATGTAAGCAAGGTTCAAAATTCTTATGTTTTAGTCAAATATTTTTGTTTGGTCTTCTTGTGGTCAATTTGCTGTCTTCAAATGATTTGTAGTCATGGTCCGGCCCCACGACCATCCGCTCAATAATAAATCGGCCCGCGGCTGAATCTAGTTGATGATCCCTGATCTGATATTTAGAGTGGAGATCAAGTTTATAAATTCCATGGCTGGGCAGATAAGACAGTGGATCAGTAGTAGTAGTGGTCGAAGTAGTGCGTTCCTAGGTAACAACGTAAACGACGACACTTTTTATGAATGTACTGGTCATGTGTATGTTGTCTATATCATGGGCAGGATAGACTCTAAGAATGGCAATTCCAAACCACCCATTGTATAAAATAAAATATATTTTTTACTTGTATCTCTTGTCCTCAGTGGTCAGTGGTCTACTAATACCAGTTCCTACTGAGTGTGGTCTCATAAATATGAGATGGCTATATGGCTATATGTACAGTGCATTCGGAAAGTATTCAGACCCCTTAACTTTTTCCACATTTTGTTACGTTACAGCTTTATTCTAAAATAGATTCAATTTAAAAATGTTTTCATCAATCTACACACAATACCCCATAATGACAAAGCGAAAACAGGTTTTTAGACATTTTTGCAAATGTATATATTTTTTTAAACAGAAATACCTGTTTCTTCCATTTAAGAATGATGGGGGCCACTGTGTTCTTGGGGACCTTCAATGCTGCAGAAATGTTTTGGTGCCCTTCCCCAGATCTGTGCCTCGACACAATCGTGTCTCGGAGCTCTATGGACAATTCCTTTAACCTCATGGCACCATCCCTACGGTGAAGCATGGTGGTGGCAGCATCATGCTGTGGGGATGTTTTTCAGCAGGGACTAGGAGACTAGTCAGGATTGAGGGAAAGATGATTGGAGCAAAGTACAAAGAGATCCTTGAGGAAAACCTGCTCCATAGCACTCAGAACCTCAGTCTGGGGTAAAGGTTCACCTTCAAACAGGACAACTCCCCAAGCACACAGCCAATACAACTCAGAAGTAGCTTTGGGACAAGTCTCTGAATGTCCTTGAGTGGCTCAGCCAGAGCCCGGACTTGAACCCGATCGAACATCTCTGGAGAGCCCAGAAAATAGCTGTGCAGCGACGCTCCCCATCCAACCTGACAGAGCTTGAGAGGATCTGCAGAGAAGAATGGGAGAAACTCCCCAAATACAGGTGTGCCAAGCTTGTAGCGTCGTACCAAAGAAAGCTCAAGGCTGTAATCGCCAAAAGTACTGAGTAAAGGGTCTGAATACTTATGTGAATGCTTTTCCATTATGGGGTATTGTATGTAGATTGATGAGGGGAAAAAGCTATGAAATCCATTTTAGAATAAGGCTGTAACGTAACAAAATGTGGAAAAGTCAAGGTCTGAATACTTTCTGAATAAACTGTATATATTTGGCCCCTCTTTATTATTTTGTGCATTTCTTTATGCATCCCTCCCACCACAGTGATATTCAACAAGTGTCAACGACTGACCTCTCTAGAAGATTAGGATGTATTGAGGAAGAGTAGGAATCATTTCCTTCAGGGTATACATCTATCAGAGCAGGAAAGTGCCCGTCTGTGAAGACACTTTTCTTAGATACTCTTCTAAAAGTGTTATTTTTTGGAAAATATATAGCTTTCAGTACAAAATAGCAGATAAGTAGATAACCAAGACAAATGCTTTATTCCTTGTGTGTAAAAATACAAAATAAAAGTACACTACCATTGGCTTCAGAGAGGACTGAGTGGAAACTATACCCTTTTCGCACTTTTTTGCTGACCCGAATGATGTACTTCGCTGGCTAGCATCGTTTCCTTTCCCATTGTGCTTTTAAGCATGGTCCATGTAACCGGGCTGCAGTACAGCTTGACATGGCTCAGCTTAGCTCAGTTCAGCTCAGGTCAGTAGTCTTATAAGGGTAATAGTGTACTGACTGGGGTGGGTTTGGTTGCTCAGCCATATAGCTGTGGTCATAGTGGTTTAATCAGAGGTGGTGGGTTGGTACAGTAGCTGCTCATGCCTCAGAGATGAGTGGTCAGCTGGTCACGATTGAGATACGGTTGGTTAGCTGTGGTCGTGGTGGTCATGGTGTGGCAGTCATCTCTATTGAACCTAGCAACCAGGTCAATTAGATGCCTCTGTCTCGCTATTACTCTCACTGTATCCTCGGGCTGCTGTACTGTACTGTGTCTGTCCTGTATGGCTCAGTTGGTTGTGCATGGCACTTGCAATGCAAAGATTGTGGGTTCGATTCCCTGGGCCTCCAATACAACTAAATGTGTGCACACATCTCTGAAAGTCTCTTTGGATAAAATAGTCTGCTAAATGGCATACAGTGCCTTTGGGAAGTATTCAGACCACTTGACTTTTTCCACATTTTGTTACGTTACAACATAATTCAAAAAAAATAAAAATAATATTCCCTCAGCAATCTACATACAATACCCCATAATGACAAAGCGGTTCTATCTAGAACCGATTTGGAAGAAAAAGTTACATGATGATTATTTGGAAGGCAATAAGGATTCTTTGGAAGTCATGAAGGATTCTACATAGAACGCTGAATCTGAATAAGCTTTTTATTGTATTTATTTTTATTTATTTTAATTAGAGTCTGAACGTTAATGTTTACCTCAGTGTTTAAACTTTAACATTAGGAGTTTGAGCACTGTGATAAGTTTAAAAAGATAGATGTGAGAATGTTTTCAACTGTACTTATATGGGAATATTTGTGCATGTATCTGGTACTCTATTAATCATTGTACATATGCAGTAATGACATATTTAATATGTTTGCCAGGATTTCTGTGATTCAAATTAGTGTTATATTGAGCATAGAGTAGGAGAATAGAAGGGAATATGAGTGAACCAGCAGAGCAGTATATTGTATGGTACACTGCAAACAGGCCAGTTTTACCCAGGTTACAAGTTTTCAGTGTAACATTTCTAGTATTGATTCAGTGGGCAAAATCAGGGTCACACAGGGTGTTTCTTGGTCTTAAACAAATCTACTTTGAAACAAAAGTATACACCTCACACACATTGTTATAGGCCTAAAAAGAAGACACCTGTACCATGTCAGATATATAGTTGTAATACATTTTGAGTTCGCAGCCCAATATTACACGTTATATACATCACAGAAGACGGAAATATAACAAAACCGTGTGACATAGAAACACCGGATTTACGGTGTTAAAAAAAACTAAGTTTATTAATGATGAAATTATTACAAATATGAATAACATTCCGCCCATGAGGCCACTAGAGGGCAAATTGGTACTTTAATTGCAGGAAAGGGTTGAGCAGTAGAGTTGAGTGTGATTGTGTCATTGTTACTCTGTGTAGAGGAAAACACTCATCATTATATTTCCCAGAATGCTCTATTGCATGTTGATTTTCAGAACTGTTTGTTTCAATGTATTTCTCTATATATGAGATGCCCTCCCTCCCTATCCCCCCTGCATCTCTCTCTCTCTGTCTCTCTCTCTTTCCTTCCTTCCTTCCTTCCTTCCTTCCTTCCTTCCTTCCTTCCTTTCCTTCCTTCCTTCCTTCCTTCCTTCCTTCCTTCCTTCCTTCCTTCCTTCCTTCCTTCCTTCCTTCCTTCCTTCCTTCCTTCCTTCCTTCCTGAAACAAAACACTATGAAATCTGATAAAGATAGATTCCTCTGCATTCTCTATGTCGTCATTTGAACGACGTCAGACGCTGGGGTTATCGCTGGTGTGAGATGTGAGGCTGGAGCTGTGAGGCTGGGGCTGGGCGGTTGGATGAAAGGAAAGCGGATGTCAGATGTGTCATCTGTGTTGTGAAATTAAGTCTGAGAGAGAGAGAGAGAGAATGACAGGAGAGAGAGAGAGCGAGTGAGAGAGACAGAATGACAGAAGAGAGTAAGAAAGAGCTATTCAAGAATGATTCATAAACTGTGTCCCATATATAGTGCACTACTATTGACCAGAGACTTATCGAAAGTAGTGCACTATGTAGGGAAAAGGATGCCATTTGGGACACAGCCTTAAAGCAGGAAGACAGATGTGAATTAGAGAAGATCAACAGAAATAGAAACCAACTAGCAGCAAGTGTTTCACAGTTTCCAACAGAGAGAACCCAGATCATTGGACAACAGGGTCCAGTGCTATTTACTCAGGCTACTGGGACAGGCTGCCCCCCTGGAGGATGGACTGCAGTGTGTCTTTGTACTGGGGGATAGATCCACACAGCACAGCAGTCACCCTGAGAATTACACAGCTACTGGTGCTGTGTGTTCCCTGTTCAATGGCTGTGTGTGTGTGTTTAGAATTAGTACGTAATCCCTGTGGGAATTGAACCCACAACCTTGGCGTTGCTAGTGCCACACTCCTACCAACTGGGCCAGACAAACCCACTGTGCAGGGCACTGCGTGCATGGTAGCTGTGTGTGTGTGCGTGCAGTTGACAGGTACAGCATGATAGTGATGTAGTTGCATACACCACAGGCCTAGAAGTCATCTTTACTGTGTCATCTCCAGCAGGGTAACTAATGACTGAGAACTACAGGAGGCCACTATGTCCTCAGAGAGAGGAACCACACAGGAACAATGAACAGCAAAATCAATTGTGTACATTTAACTCTTGACAGTGTAAAATGTACACTATTTTCAGTGAACATTTTCAGTTTAGTCCCACTAAACTGGTGTTAAAATACAATTTTGAAAGTGTTAAAGATGTACAGTAACTCTGTTGCAGTGTTCCATGTTGTTGTATTTTTGACCCCTTTTTTCATGGTGTCCAATTGGTAGTTACAGTCTGGACTTGGGAGAGGCGAAGGTCGAGAGCCTTGTGTCTTCCGAAACACAGCCCAGCCAAGCCACACTGCTTCTTGACACCACACCCACTTAATCCAGAAGCACCAATGTGTCAGAGGAAACAACGTACACCTGGTGACCGTGCCAGCATGAATTGCGCCCATCCCACCACAGGAGTCACTCGTGCGTGATGGGACAGGAACATCCCTGCCGGCCAAACCCTCCCCTAACCTGGACGACACTGGGCCAATTGTGCGCCGCCCCATGGGTCTCCTAGTCACGAACCAGGATCTCTAGTGGCACAGCTAGTACTGTGATGCAGTGCCTTAGACCACTGCGCCACTCAGTAGGCCTTCCATTTTACTCTTATAGTGTTCAAAGGAACTTGATTGTGGTGTTTGCATAGCTCCACTGTAGAGTAATATGCAACACCTACAGTGTAAAACATTACACTGGACTCACTTTGCTTAGTGCTGGCGCTGTTACACTTTCTCAATGCAAGAAACGAACACCTGTAGTTTTACAATAATGGTGTAAAGCCTAGTTTGGTGTAAAGCCTAGTTTGGTGTAAAGCCTAGTTTGGTGTAAAGCCTAGTTTGGTGTAAAGCCTAGTTTGATGAAAAGCCTAGTTTGGTGTAAAGCCTAGTTTGGTGTAAAGCCTAGTTTGGTGTAAAGCCTAGTTTGGTGTAAAGCCTAATTTGATGTAAAGCCTAGTTTGGTGTAAAGCCTAATTTGATGTAAAGCCTAATTTGGTGTAAAGCCTAATTTGCATAAAATTGAAGAGTTAACTATCACCCATACCGGTATTTGTTAGTGACAGACATGGTTGTTAAAGTCTTTCCTTTTAGGCCTCTGGCCTTCACCAAGTCAGTTCCTGGGCTAATGTTATCATTAAAAACTATGACGGTACAGTACATATATCATATTGGCCTAGTTTGATGACCTAGATTTATCCTAACAAAGTGGCGTTAAGAAACTCCTGGTTTACAGGCCACATCAGGCCTGCAAGTCACATTATGCTGGCTCGCAAAGTGATGTGTAATTCCTTTTGGAATCCAGCCTATTCACCCACAACCTGCATTCAGAATGATTTTCAGGGTTAAGAGACTACAAAAAAAAACACTACCTAAACCATGTAAACAGGAGCAACCATTTCTGTAACAGGTGCAATAAATCTAACTGATTGGATTAGAAAAATGTATGTTATTTATCTTTGTGTACCATAATATTAATATATCAATAAATGTACATACAAAAACACAGATATTAAAAACAATCCTAAAAAAACAACCTGCAGTAGAGCATGCTGGGAAATATGATAATGATGGGTGTGGTTTTGAGGGACTTTTTTACTCTCCACAATGTAAAACAATAATTGGTTATTAACACCAACACAGGGTGTTATTTTACACCACTGAGTGTACATTTCAATTTAACTCCTGAATCAACACTAGAAATGTTACACTGAAAAGTCAACGGTGGCCCATTAACTGTGTGTATGGTCAAGAAAGAATACAGGTTCTTAAAATAAAACATTAGAAACACGAACATGAATTCAATAAACTTAGAACACAACAATAGGTACAACGTATGAACAAGATTAGAACACTGGATCAATATTCGTAGAACAACTAGGAACAGTCTAACACGGATGACTTAAAACAAGGCTCCTAGATGCAGTCGCTGGCCCATTTGTTTTCTGAGAAAATGGTCAGGGGGCGGAAAATAATTATAATAATTTGTACACTGCAAATTGACAACAACTAAGCCCAAAAAGAGATTGTATTTGAAAATATCAATAATTTCATACCTTGATTACATTGAGACACAATCACATATGACTCTTTTTTTATTTGTGGGAATACGGTTCTGATTTAGAATACGTGGACAACGACAACTACCTAGGTGTCTGGCTAGACTGTAAACTCTCCTTCCAGACTCATATTAAGCATCTCCAATCCAAAATTAAATCTAGAATCGGCTTCCTATTTCGCAACAAAGCCTCCTTCACTCACGCCGCCAAACATACCCTCGTAAAACTGACTATCCTACCGATCCTCAACTTCGGCGATGTCATTTACAAAATAGCTTCCAACACTCTACTCAGCAAACTGGATGCAGTCTATCACAGTGCCATCTGTTTTGTCACCAAAGCCCCTTATACCACCCACCACTGCGACCTGTATGCTCTAGTCGGCTGGCCCTCGCTACATATTCGTCGCCAGACCCACTGGCTCCAGGTCATCTATAAGTCTATGCTAGGTAAAGCTCCGCCTTATCTCAGCTCACTGGTCACGATAACAGCACCCACCCGTAGCATGTTCTCTGCTGCCAATGACTGGAACGAATTGCAAATATCGATGAAGCTGGAGACTTATATTTCCCTCACTAACTTTAAACATCAGCTATCTGAGCAGCTAACCGATCGCTGCAGCTGTACATAGCCCATCTGTAAATAGCCCACCCAATCTACCTACCTCATCCCCATATTGTTTTTATTTACTTTTCTGCTCTTTTGCACACCAGTATTTCTACTTGCACATCACCATCTGCTCATCTACCACTCCAGTGCTAATTTGCTAAATTGTAATTACTTCGCTACTATGGCCTATTTATTGCCTTAGCTCCTCATGCCATTTGCGCACACTGTATATAGACTTTCTTTTTTTCTATTGTTTTTATTGACTGTACACTTGTTTATTCCATGTGTAACTCTGTGTTGTTGTTTGTGTCGCACTGCTTTGCTTTATCTTGGCCAGGTCGCAGTTGTAAATGAGAACTTGTTCTCAACTAGCCTACCTGGTTAAATAAAGGTGAAATAAAAATAAAAATAAAAAACTTCTAAACAGATTTCCTAAATCAAACTAATTTTTGCTGAATTGCTGGTGATTTTACGGTCTATTTGTACCAAAAACTAAAATCCTAACTTTGGAAAGTTTGTGGGAAAAAAATACATGAGGGCCTTACTTATAAAATATACAATATAATTACAGACAATAAGACATTCTTAGAAATAATTCTTATATAAAGAAGAAGACCATGAAACAAAACTAAAATTTGCTTTGTTGATAAATGGATGATCATAATTGTTCGTAAACTGGAAAGTAAAAAAAGAGCAGTATCTATCCCCCTTGGATTTTGCTTTAATCAACTGATTCACATGATACAGTATGTGAATAAACATAAGATTCATAATAATCAATTGCAATTTCATAGATAACGTTTGAATTATTCATGAGAGTGACTAAATTGGTGAAGCATACATTAGTGGTTTAAAATCCATAACAAACCATTCCCTTTTGATGGTTTGTTATATACTGTCTGCAACCCAAATGACACCTTCCCTATATAGTGCTATGGGCCCTGGTCAAAAGTGCACTATATAGGGAATAGGGTGGCATTTGGGATGCAGCCACAGTGTACTGTATACCGTTGCATAGTTGCACATTTTGCTGGAAGGGAAAGAAGAGGTGCTCTACTTTAAAGCAGTGTTGTATATTATAGTGTGTGCGTGTGTGTGCGTGTAATAGACCATACACCGACAGAATAATTTCCCTGGTGACCAATTCAAAACCCACACTTTCTAAGCAAACAACACACACACACACACACACACACACACACACACACACACACACACACACACACACACATACACACACACACACACACACACACACACACACACACACACACACACACACACACACACACACCAGAAAATAATAACCTGAACTAGAGATCATAAGTCATAAATAGTGTACTTGATGCCATGAAGTTCATTATAGTGGTGGCCTGACTGTGTCAGACTTAATGAAGCAGAATGCTAACCTACATGAAGCGTAGGCTTGCTGCTTGTATTTTCTTGTGTTAGATAAATGGCCTCTGTTCTCGGGTGGGTTTCAACAATTCTTGTAATAGGTTATTTCTACAAGCCAGCCGTACAGCCGCGAGAGAACAATAATTGAACTTTGCTCTTCTACGAGTGATATGTCGTCTAAAGGAATAACGTAATACTTTAGCAGCGAATGCTATGGAAACCCATCCACCCATCTAAGAGCCCTGCCTCCAAAGATTGCAACAGCCATAGAAATACACTACATGGACAAAAGTAAGTGGACACCTGCTCGTCGGAGATCTCATTCCAAAATCATGGTCATTAATATGGAGTTGGTCCCCGCTTTGCTGCTATAACAGCCTCCACTCGTCTGGGAAGGCTTTCCACTAGATGTTGGAACATACAGTTGAAGTCAGAAGTTTACATACACTTAGGTTGGAGTCATTAAAACTTGTTTTTCAACCACTCCACAAATGTCTTGTTAACAAACTCGTTTTGTCAAGTCGGTTAGGACATCTACTTTGTGCATGACACAAGTCATTTTTCCAACAATTGTTTACAGACAGATTATTTCACTTATAATTCACTGTATCACAATTCCAGTGGGTCAGAAGTTTACATACACTAAGTTGACTGTGCCTTTAAACAGCTTGGAAAATTCCAGAAAATGATGTCATGGCTTTAGATGCTTCTGATAGGCTAATTGACATAATTTGAGTCAATTGGAGGTGTACCTGTGGATGCATTTCAAGGCCTACCTTCAAACTCAGTGCCTCTTTGCTTCACATCATAGGAAAATCAAAAGAAATCAGCCAAGACCTCAGAACAAAACCTCCACAAGTCTGTTTCATCCTTGGGAGCAATTTCCAAACACCTGAAGGTACCTCTTTCATCTGTACAAACAATGGTACGCAAGTATAAACACCATGGGACCACGCAGCCGTCATACCGCTCAGGAAGGAGATGCGTTCTGTCTCCTAGAGATGAACGTACTTTGGAGCGAAAGGTGCAAATCAATCCCAGAACAACAGCAAAGGACCTTGTGAAGATGCTGGAGGAAACAGGTACAAAAGTAACTATATCCACAGTAAAACAAGTCCTGTATTGACATAACCTGAAAGGCCGCTCAGCAAGGAAGAAGCCACTGCTCCAAAACCACCATAAAAAAGCCCGACTACGGTTTGCAACTGCACATGGGGACAAAGATCATACTTTTTGTAGAAATGTCCTCTGGTCTGATGAAAGAAAAATAGAACTACACCTGCATTGCTTGCTGTTTGGGGTTTTAGGCTGGGTTTCTGTACAGCACTTTGTGACATCAGCTGTTGTAAGTAGGGCTTTATAAGTACATTTGATTGAACTGTTTGGCCACAATGACCATCGTTATGTTAGGAGGAAAAAGGGGGAGGCTTGCAAGCCGAAGAACACTATACCAACCGTGAAGCACAGGGTTGGCAACATCATGTTGTGGGGGTGCATTGCTGCAGGAGGGACTGGTGCACTTCACAAAATAGATGGCATCATGAGGGATGAAAATTATGTGGATATATTGAAGCAACATCTCAAGACATCAGTCAGGAAGTTAAAGCTTGGTTGCAAATGGGTCTTCTAAATGGACAATGACCCAAAGCATACTTCCAAAGTTGTGGCAAAATGGCTTAAGGACAACAAAGTCAAGGTATTGGAGTGGCCATCACAAAGCCCTGACCTCAATCTTATAGCAAATTTGTGAGCAGAACTGAAAAAGCATGTGCGAGCAAGGAGGCCTACAAACCTGACTCAGTTACAACAGCTCGGTCAGGAGGAATGGGCCAAAATTCCCCCAACTTATTGTGGGGAGCTTGTGGAAGGCTACCTGAAACGTTTGACCCAAGTTAAGCTATTTAAAGGCAATGCTACCAAATACTAATTGAGTGTATGTAAACTTCTGACCCACTGGGAATGTGATAAAAGAAATAAAAGCTGAAATAAATCACTCTCTCTACTATTCTTCTGACATTTCACATTCTTACAAAAGAGTGGTGATCCTAACTGACCTAAAACAGGGAATTTTTACTAGGATTACATTTCAAGAATTGTGAAAAACTGAGTTTAAATGTATTTGGCTAAGATGTATGTAAACCTTCGACTTCAACTGTAGCTGGGGGGACTTGCTTCCATTCAGACACTAGCGTATTAGTGAGGACAGGCGCTTTTTACGCGCTTCAGCACTCGGTGGTCCAGTTCTGTGAGCTTGTGTGGCCTACCACTTCGCGGCTGAGCCGTTGTTGCTCCTAGATGTTTCCACTTCACAAGAACAGCACTTGCAGCTGAACCGAAAATTTGACGAACTGACTTGTTGGAAAGGTGGCATCCTATGACGGTGCCACATTGAAAGTCACTGAGCTCTTCAGTAAAGCCATTCTGCTACCAATGTTTTACTATGGAGATTGCATGGCTGTGTGCTCAATTTTATACAACTCTCAGCAATGGGTCGGGCTGAAATAGCCGAATCCATTAATTTGAAGGGGTGTCCACATACTTGTGTATGTATAGTGTACATGATTGCAGCACTATTGTCCTATAAATACCATTAGTGGAAACACAAGGTACATTAAAGAACTACCATTCAGTGCATGGCTCAGTGAGTTCTCAGTGGGTTCAATCAAGGAAATCCTTCTGATCTTTACCTCTGATTAATAACAAGCATCTCTGAGATATCCGCCCACCTAAGAGCTCTGTCTCTAAAGAGAGTTGCAACCCTAATAGCTACAACCATAGAGATATATGAGTGCAGCCCTAATAGCTACAGCTATAGAGATACATCAATGCAGCCCTAATAGCTACAGCCATAGAGATACATCAATGCAGCCCTAATAGCTACAGCCATAGAGATGTATGAATGCAGCCCTAATAGCTACAGCCATAGAGATACATGAGTGCAGCCCTAATAGCTACAGCCATAGAGATACATGAGTGCAGCCCTAATAGCTACAGCCATAGAGATATATGAATGCAGCCCTAATAGCTACAGCCAGAGATATCAGAGTGCAGCCCTAATAGCTACAGCCATAGAGATACATGAGTGCAGCCCTAATAGCTACAGCCATAGAGATATCAGAGTGCAGCCCTAATAGCTACAGCCATAGAGATACATGAGTGCAGCCCTAATAGCTACAGTCATAGAGATACATGAGTGCAGCCCTAATAGCTACAGCCATAGAGATATCAGAGTGCAGCCCTAATAGCTACAGCCATAGAGATATTTGAGTGCAGCCCTAATAGCTACAGCCATAGAGATATCAGAGTGCAGCCCTAATAGCTACAGCCATAGAGATATCAGAGTGCAGCCCTAATAGCTACAGCCATAGAGATATCAGAGCGCAGCCCTAATAGCTACAGCCATAGAGATATATGAGTGCAGCCCTAATAGCTACAGCCATAGAGATATCAGAGCGCAGCCCTAATAGCTACAGCCATAGAGATATATGAGTGCAGCCCTAATAGCTACAGCCATAGAGATACATGAATGCAGCCCTGAGCCTTAGAGACTGACACTTTCTTTAGAGAAAAATAATAAGGTCCTGCTTTAAACAAATGTGAAACTTGTTTTTATTTAACTTTTATTTAACTAAGCAGTTTATGAAGGCTTCGTAAACTGGTTATGTCACACAGTTATGACACTATATTAAAACATGTTGTATTGTGTGCTATTATTTTGGGTGTTATTGTATTGGGTGTTATTGTATTGTGTGTTATTGTAAAATAAAAACACATATGACATACAGATGATCAGTGACACATTTATGTAGTGCTTATGAAGTCTTTATAAGCACTATATACATGTGTCACAGATCATCTATAACTGTATGTCATGCTCTGTAAATGGTTTACAAATGTCATCTCAATAACACACAATACAATAACACACAATACAATAACACACAATACAATAACACCCAATATAGTAACACACAATACAATAACACAATATAACATACAATACAATAACACACAATATAACACACAATACAATAACACACAATACAATACACAATATAACACACAATACAATAACACAATATAACACACAATACAATAACACACAATATAACACACAATACAATAACACAATACAATAACACACAATACAATAACACACACTACAATATGGGAAATAATAGTGTCATAACTGTGTGACATATCCAGTTTATGAAGCCTTCATAAGTTGCACTTTGTTTAAAGCAGGACTGATAATAATATATGGCATTTAGAAGAGGATTTTATTAATTGTATGTATGGGTATCCCCAGCGGAAATCAAACCCACAACCTGTGGAATTGCTCTGCCAACTGAGCCACAAATGACCTCAAGTGCAGCTCTAGTTGAATGTAAACATGGAAAGAACTCAACGCTGATGATCAAATCAAATCACATTTGATTGGTCACGTACACATATTTAGCAGATGTTATTGCGGGTGTAGCTTAATGCTCAGTCTTGGTAATACAGTACATGATCACAGTGATTGTCCTCTATGTACTGAACAGTGAATGTATAGTATGGTGCTTACTGGGCTTGCTGCTTTCTCAATGGCTCACCAAATAACTTGTCTACTTAAAAATCTAACAACAAATGTTCTTCTTTTCATGAAGGTTCCTTTTTTGAGAATGGATGGTAACAATGTTTGCCATTTTAGAAAATAGCAGCTAAGCCTCAAGATGTTTACAGGGTATTGATCACCAGTGAGGTTGTTAATACTCAGAGCTGCACTCCAGATTCATACATTTTCTACTACAGTATTTGACTGCATCCGTTGACTGATTTATGGGTAAAATAAAAGCCTCGTGCCAGACGAGAGTCTCCGTCTGACACAAGCAACTCGTCTTTCTGACATATTTTTATGATGTTTTTATTTCCCCTCCCTTCTGGCAGTAAGCAGGGTTTTGAGCCAGTAAGTAGGAAGTGACTGCATATGTCACAGGTTGCTTTCTAAATAGCAACCGATTCCCTTTCTAGTGCAGTACTTTTGACAAGAACCCTATGGGCTTTGGTCAAAAGTAGTGCACTATATATAGGTAGTAGGGTGCCATTTGTGACACATTCACAGAGGTGTCAGTGTGTGAGATCCCGTAAAAGTGATTACCTAATGCATTCTCTCCTCACTCTTCAACCTGAGACAGATCAATACTCTTTAATGGATCAGACAGACAACTAACAGAATGAGGTGTAATTCATTATGCTGATACTGTGTCATCACCATCGGTCATGAGCGCGCGCGTGTGTGTGTGTGTGTGTGTGTGTGTGTGTGTGTGTGTGTGTGTGTGTGTGTGTGTGTGTGTGTGTGTGTGTGTGTGTGTGTGTGTGTGTGTGTGTGTGGAGTACGTTTCCCTTCCTGAGGATGTGTCAGGGTTTCCGATGATGTTAGTGGAGCTGAAGTTCAACTTCAGAGATTGACACCTCAGTCCTTTTAGCAGGCAGATGATAATAATGATTGAATCTGGGTCCCAAATGGCAGCCTATTAGATATGTAGTGCATTACTTTTGATCAGGGCACTATATAGCATGCCGTTTGGGACGACTTCTGACTCTAGATCAGCATGATCAGTCAGCCCACTTCAATTTACTCTGAAGAATTGAGACCAAGGGCCTGCCGATTGCTGCTCATCTTGACTGAAGATTAAGATTTTTTTCCACCAGACACTCGATATGATATGATACTCCGTAAAAATATCAAATGGATTCCTGATGGCGGGATGAGTCTTAAGTCCTTTTTTATTAATGTCTCAAAAGTGTAATGCAGAATGAATCCAGAGAAGAGCTGGAAAGTGACGGATTTACTATGGTTAAACTAGGTTAAGGATCAAGTGGATTCCAGATGAGTGATTGCAGTAGTTACTGATTCTTGATGTTTTTAGACATGGTTTTGTCTGAGATTGTGCCAACACAGACATGCTATCTTGGCTTTAGTCTAGACTACCATCTCATTATTCAGAGTCCACTCATGTCTAGGTGACACTTTTTTCATGGTCCTTCATGCCAGAAACTAAATCAGTCTTTAATACCAAGTCAGTCTGCCTACCAACAACATGCTCAGTGATCTGTTTGTTCTGTAAAGCCAACTCCTATGGTTGTTGTCATGCCATGACGACAATACAGCACAAACTGGGACCAGGTCTAAACAGGGGAGAGTGACTAAAAATGGTTGTGCTTTTATGCTCCACGCATCATCATCTGTCTGTTTGTGTCAGACGGAGACTCTCGTCTGGTAAAGGTCAACGGTTTCTGTAAAGATTTAAAAGATTTAGCAAAGTTGCGTCCCAAATGGCACCATATTCCCTATGTATAGTGCACTACTTTTGACCAGGTCCCATTGGGCAGCCCTTGTAATGCACTATTTATTAATGCACTAGTAAAGTAATCACTATTTATTAATGCACTAGTAAAGTAATGCACTATTTATTAATGCACTGGTAAAGTAATGCACTATTTATTAATGCACTAGTAAAGTAATGCACTATTTACTAATGCACTAGTAAAGTAATGCACTATTTATTAATGCACTATTTATTAATGCACTAGTAAAGTAATGCACTATTTATTAATGCACTAGTAAAGTAATGCACTATTTATTAATGCACTAGTAAAGTAATGCACGATTTATTAATGCACTAGTAAAGTAATGCACTATTTATTAATGCACTAGTAAAGTAATGCACTATTTATTAATGCACTAGTAAAGTAATGCACTATTTATTAATGACTAGTAAAGTAATGCACTATTTATTAATGCACTAGTAAAGTAACGCACTATTTACTAATGCACTAGTAAAGTAATGCACTATTTATTAATGACTAGTAAAGTAATGCACTATTTATTAATGACTAGTTAAGTAATGCACGATTTATGGTAGTAGGTGCCAGACGCTCCGGTTTGTGTCAAGAACTGCAACACTGCTGGGTTTTTCACGATCAACAGTTTCCCGAGTGTATCAATAATGGCCCACCACCCAAAGGACATGCAGCAAACTTCATACAACTGTGGAGTCAACATGGGCCAGCATCCCTATGGAACGCTTTCAAAACCTTGTAGAGTCCATGACCTGACGAATTGAGGCTGTTTTGAGGGCGAAAGGGTGGGGGTGTGCAAATCAATATTAGGAATGTGTTCCTAATGTTTGGTATACCCAGTGTATATACAGCACAAACAGACTTGGGACTAGATAACTAGATAGACTAGATAACTCATCATCTGTGCTAATCAAAGAAAGCTCAGGGAGACTTGTTATTTAACCAGTGAAATTAGTTATAAAAGGTCATTGTCACACCAAATATCAACAGATCTGGGACCTGACTATAGTATCTTGTGTTTAACATGCAAATATGTCACTCCAAATATGAACAGGTCTGGGACCAGGCTGCAGTGTATTCTGTTGAGCATCCAAATCAGGAAGCATGAATCCAATCTCTTCTTTGTTTACATCCATAATGAGAGGCTCTGACATTCTCTTCTCACTGAAATGAAAGTTGTCATTTGAAATCTCATCCCTGCGCTAAGTTTTATGTGTTTGATGTTGTGTCTGTGCAACCTTCTTTCTGGCAGACTTTGTTTTTAATGCACCCAGACTCACACATTAGATATTTCAAAACATAATCACAATAAGGCGAATCAGCTTAAACATTGCTAAATACATCTTCACGCCATTCACTGAGTGGGTCAACTTTTATTCTTTGTGTCTGTGCAACCAACACTGGCAGACTTTGATTTTTAATAGGTGTTTCTAACGCTTACTCATTATCTGTCATATTCACAGGGTCAGCTTGACAAACAACACATCCTGTTATTTAGACCAATTTAGCTCTTCACAGAGTGATTTATTTAGGCCAATTAAGTTCTTACACCGAGTGATTTATTTAGGCCAACTAAGTTCTTACACAGAGTGATTTCAGCACTTACAATGGGTGTTATTCTTTGATGAATTCTTACTACTCTTCTAGAGCTCTATATTAATCTCACTGTGTTCTGTAAATTGTGGTGAAATGGCCCTAATCCATTTGTCATTCTATTATATTACTGTATAGTGGTCACGCCTGTTGATGAATGTAAGAAGTAAATCACGTATTCAGCTGCTTTTAAAGACAAATGGGAGCTTTTGAAAAAATATTTTCTCTTTACGGTTTATTATATTTATTAATATACTTTATAAGATGAATGTGGAATGGGGAAGCCATGCAGAAGGCCCTATGGATCATAATGTACTTGGCCACAGAAGTGAAGGGAGGGAGGGAGGGAGGGAGGGAGGGAGGGAGGGAGGGAGGGAGGGAGGGAGGGAGAGAGAGAGAGAGAGAGTGAGAAGTAAAAAGTACTGAATCTATTTTCAGCTGTAAAGCCATGTTTGAATAATATGTCTACTGTAGCAAAGTACTGGATGCTAACTTTGTATAATCTTTTAGAAAAGTACAGTCATAAATATCAGTTATGCTCCAATCCAATAACGTCAGCAAGAAAAAAGGAGCTGATGGGGGACTACAGGAAACGGAAGGCCGAGCACGCCCCCATCCACATAGACGGGGCTGTAGTGGAGCAGGTCGAGAGCTTTAAGTTCCTTGGTGTTCACATCACAGTCGTGAAGAGGACACGACAACGCCTCTTCCCCCTCAGGAGGCTGAAAAGATTCGGCATGGGCCCTCAGATCCTCAAAAAGTTATGCAGCTGCACCCTTGAGAGCATTTTGTCTGGCTGCATCAAAGACTCCACCCACCCAAGTCATAGTATCTGCTACCGCACGGCAAGCGGTACCTGAACAGCTTCTAACCCCAAGCCATAAGACTGATAAATAGTTAGTTAAACAGTTAACCATTAGTAACCCGGACTATCTGCATTGACCCTTTTTGCACTAACTGTTTTGACTCATCACATATGCTGCTGTTGCTACTGTTTATTATCTATCCCATTGCACATGGACTCAGTACTGGTAACCCCATGTATATCGCTAAGTTATCGTTACTCATTGTGTATTTATTCCTCCTGTTATTATTTCTCTATTTTTCTATTGGGAAGTGGCCATAAGTTCACTGTTAGTCTACACCTGTTGTTTAGAGAGACAGAGAGACAGAGAGACAGAGAGACAGAGAGACAGAGAGATAGAGAGACAGAGAGAGAGAGAGAGAGAGAGACAGAGAGACAGAGAGACAGAGAGAGAGAGAGAGAGACAGAGAGACAGAGAGACAGAGAGATAGAGAGATAGAGAGACAGAGAGACAGAGAGACAGAGAGACAGAGAGAGAGAGAGAGAGAGAGACAGAGAGACAGAGAGACAGAGAGACAGAGAGACAGAGAGACAGAGAGACAGAGAGATAGAGAGAGAGAGAGAGAGACAGAGAGACAGAGAGACAGAGAGACAGAGAGATAGAGAGACAGAGAGACAGAGAGACAGAGAGAGAGAGAGACAGAGAG
This sequence comes from Salmo trutta, assembly GCF_901001165.1. NCBI lineage: Eukaryota > Metazoa > Chordata > Actinopteri > Salmoniformes > Salmonidae > Salmo > Salmo trutta. The sequence goes on along the minus strand of NC_042974.1, from coordinate 56,089,420 downwards.
ACAGAGAGACAGAGAGACAGAGAGATAGAGAGATAGAGAGACAGAGAGAGAGAGAGATAGAGAGAGAGAGAGAGAGAGAGAGAGAGACAGAGAGAGACAGAGAGACAGAGAGACAGAGAGACAGAGAGAGAGAGATAGAGAGACAGAGAGACAGAGAGAGAGAGAGACAGAGAGACAGAGAGACAGAGAGACAGAGAGACAGAGAGACAGAGAGAGAGAGAGACAGAGAGATAGAGATTGTGTCTGACTTTGGTAGCTATGGTGCTGATATATTTGATATGTAGCATAGTCCGTCAGTTCCAAAGTCCTTGTGGTAACTTCCTGTCCTGGTGGTAACTTCCTGTCCTTGTAGTAACATCCTGGAACATCAATGAGTGGAAACTCAATATGATATCTGGTGGATATATAGGTAGACAGAAATACAGGCTGGTGGGTGGGTGGGTGGGTGGGTGAGTGTGTGTGTGTGTGTGTGTGTGTGTGTGTGTGTGTGTGTGTGTGTGTGTGTGTGTGTGTGTGTGTGTGTGTGTGTGTGTGTGTGTGTGAGAGAGCTCTGGCTCCCGGGACAGATCAATCTGATTCATTTTTTCATTATGATATTCATGAGTATAATTACTATGCAGAGAGATGTACCTTTGGATCCACCATAGTGCTGATCTACTATTCCCCTTAGGACAAGTCCCCGCTAGCTAGTCTGTGTGTGTATGTGGTTGTGTGTGTGGCCACATCCGCTGTCTCGCCGAAATATGGCTTCAATTTAATCACACAACATTAATTAGTGCAATATTGTGACAGCCCTTTTTGAATATGTCAATGTCTGGTGTGCTTTATGAGTAGATGTGTGTGGGTGAAGGCTTGCATGGGTGTGTGTGCATAAAGTTGTCTATTGCTTTTCAGTAGCTCTGAAACTAACTTTCTGCAAAGTAACTAAACATACTTTCTTTGGCCCGCGAACCCATTTTGATATCAAATTACTTTCGCAGCACCACCATGTAAAAGTTATGTAATCAATAGCCAACGTTAACTTTTTTAATTTGGGCTATGACAGTCTACTACAAATCAGTCTGGCAGTATTTTTGACAGTAGTTCAATGTGAAGCCAGTATGGTGATTGATGTGATTGAAATGCATCAGAAAGGTATTCGGAAGTTCAGAACAACATCAGACAATCATTTTCTATGAGCTTCTGTGAAGAATGATTTTCTTTTTTTATGGGGTAGATCAGCTTTAATACTGCAGATAGATTGTTGCTTCCATCAATGTAATTGTCTGCATCATTTCCAATCCCCCGTATATTCTTTGGTAAATATATATAGACATATGTTTTTGAAATATATTTTCCTTCATTATTTTCCTTCATTATTTTCCCCTTGATGATGTTCTTTACCCCCTGTGTGATTTAACGGCACTCTGTTCTAATGACTTGTGGGCATAGTAGCGGGAAACAGTACATACACTATATCTAAACTCAGCAAAAAAAGAAACGTCCTCTCACTGTCAACTGCGTTTATTTTCAGCAAACTTAACATGTGTAAATATTTGTATGAACATAACAAGATTCAACAACTGAGACATAAACTGAACAAGTTCCAAAGACATGTGACTAACAGAAATTGAATAATGTGTCCCTGAACAAAGGCATTGTTCAGTGGCATTGTCATGCTGGAGGGTCATGTCAGGATGAGCCTGCAGGAAGGGTACCGCACGTTCACGCAGATGAGCAGAGACCCTGGGCATCTTTCTTTTCGTGTTTTTCAGAGTCAGTAGAAAGGCCTCTTTAGTGTCCTAAGTTTTCATAACTGTGACAATTTCATACCGTCTGTTAGCTGTTAGTGTCTTAACGACCGTTCCACAGGTGCATGTTCATTAATTGTTTATGGTTCATTGAACAAGCATGGGAAACGGTGTTTAAACCCTTTACAATGAAGATCTGTGAAGTTGTTTATTTTTGAAAGACAGGGTCCTGAAAAAGGGTATTTTTTTGCTGAGTTTATATGTGTATGTGGACACCCCTTTGAATTAGTGGATTCAGCTATTTCATGCACATTTGTGGCTGACAGGTGTATAAAATCAAGCACACAGCCATGCAATCGCCGCCATTGGTCTCTGGAGTAGTGGAAACGCGTTCTCTGGAGTGATGAATCATGCTTCACCATCTGGCAGTCTGACGGACAAATCTGGGTTTGGCAGATGCCAGGAGAACACTACCTGCCCGAATGCATTTAATGCTGGTCTGGGGCTGTTTTCATGTTTCAGGCTAGGCCCCTTAATTCCAGTGAAGGGAAGTCTTAGTACTACGGCATACAATAACATTCTAGACTATTCTGTGCTTCCAACTTTATGGCAACAGTTTGGGGAAGGCTCTTTCCTGTTTCAGCATGACAATGCCCCCGTGCACAAAACGAGGTCCCTACAGAAATGGTTTGTCTAGATTGGTGTGGAAGAACTTGACTGGCCTGCACAGAGCCCTGACCTCAACCCCATCGTACAACTTTGGGATGAATTGGAACACCTTTCCACCTTTCCGAGCCAGGCCTAATTGCCCAATATCAGTGCCCGATCTCACTAATGCTCTTGTGGCTGAATGGAAGCATGTCCCCGCAGCAATGTTTGAACAGCTAGTGGAAAGCCTTCCCAGAAGAGTGGACGCTGTTATAACAGCAAAGGGGGGGACCAACTCCATATTAATGCCCATGATTTTGGAATGAGATGTTCGACGAGGTACTTTTGGTCATGTACGTATACCTGAGAGTCTTATCTTTCAATGATGGGGTCATTATATTTTGTAGCTTAAACCATTCAAAAGATAGTGACTTATTTGTTGGAAGAAAACAGAAACCGCTTTGTTTATTACAACCGCATCTAGCAACTGACATAACCCCGGCTCTAAAAATCTAAAAATCAAACGCACATTTTCAAATCAGACGACCACAAATGGGGTCGTGCCGCTTAGTTTGGGAAACCCTATTAAAGTATACTGTAATTTATATTCTGCAAGATAATGATCGTGGAACATTTCACATTAAGAGTGTATTGTATACAGGAGTGCCATGCAGTATTATTGGAATCACTACATGCCTGTGGTGGATTTCATCATAACTAGTTTTTTATAAATCACATGTAAGGTATGTTAGTGTCTGCTTCCAAAATGGTACCCTATTCCTTATATGGTGTTCTACTTCTTATCAGAGCCCATAGGGTCTGGTCTAAAGTAGTGCACTTTATAAAGGGAATATGGTGCCATTTCGGATACAGATTCGGTATGTTATGTTAGTGCTGTACTTAGTAGGAAATGAAAAGGAGCACAGAGTAGAACGGTTTCAAAGGCCACCAATTGAGAGCAATATTAAAGACAGTCAGTGAATAATAGAAACTGACATGTTTTATTTTATTACCTGCTGGCTTAGCTTTCTCTATCCCCATGCTAGAGAGATGGAAAATGACCAATACTTTTGCGTACTTGGCATTTTACAATGTACATTTTATAATGTGAACATGCACTGACCGTCATCTCTCTCTTTCTTTCCACAGGCCTTCCCATGTATATCCACAGGAATCTACGGTAAGGCTGTTCTTGTTATTTTCTATCTGTGTGCTACTGTATATCTTGGATGTGTATTTATGTGTCGTACATTTTCACTCTAACCTACTGTTTCCTATCATTCTTATTATCCATTCAAAACAACCCCTATGGTAATGGCCGTATCCTCTTTGTATGAAGTTTCATTCCACATAATTGCTGGTGACTGTGTGTCTCTGCAGTCTTCTGCCAATGGCGGTCTGTCACACCACACCACTCCATTCCTAGCGGAGGAGGTTTGTGAGAGAGAGGGATGGAAGGGTACAGAAGGAAGTTTGTGAGAGAGAGGGGTGTGGGGGTAGAGGAGGAGGTTTGTGAGAGAGAGGGATGGAAGGGTACAGAAGGAAGTTTGTGAGAGGGGTGGGGGGTAGAGGAGGAGGTTTGTGAGAGAGAGGGGTAGAGGAGGAGGAGGTGTGTGAGAGAGAGGCGGTAGAGGAGGAGGTTTGTGAAAGAGAGAGGGTAGAGGAGGAGGTTTGTGAGAGAGAGGGTTGGAGAGGGGGGTAGAGGAGGAGGTTTGTGAAAGAGAGAGGGTAGAGGAGGAGGTTTGTGAAAGAGAGGCGGTAGAGGAGGAGGTGTGTGAGAGAGAGGGGTAGAGGAGGAGGAGGTGTGTGAGAGAGAGGCGGTAGAGGAGGAGGTTTGTGAAAGAGAGAGGGTAGAGGAGGAGGTTTGTGAAAGAGAGAGGGTAGAGGAGGAGGTTTGTGAAAGAGAGGCGGTAGAGGAGGAGGTGTGTGAGAGAGAGGCGGTAGAGGAGGAGGTTTGTGAAAGAGAGAGGGTAGAGGAGGAGGTTTGTGAAAGAGAGGCGGTAGAGGAGGAGGTGTGTGAGAGAGAGGCGGTAGAGGAGGAGGTGTGTGAAAGAGAGAGGGTAGAGGAGGAGGTGTGTGAGAGAGAGGCGGTAGAGGAGGAGGTTTGTGAAAGAGAGAGGGTAGAGGAGGAGGTTTGTGAAAGAGAGGCGGTAGAGGAGGAGGTGTGTGAAAGAGAGAGGGTAGAGGAGGAGGTTTGTGAAAGAGAGGTGGTAGAGGAGGAGGTGTGTGAGAGAGAGGCGGTAGAGGAGGAGGTTTGTGAAAGAGAGAGGGTAGAGGAGGAGGTTTGTGAAAGAGAGAGGGTAGAGGAGGAGGTTTGTGAAAGAGAGGTGGTAGAGGAGGAGGTGTGTGAGAGAGAGGCGGTAGAGGAGGAGGTTTGTGAAAGAGAGAGGGTAGAGGAGGAGGTTTGTGAAAGAGAGAGGGTAGAGGAGGAGGTTTGTGAAAGAGAGGCGGTAGAGGAGGAGGTTTGTGAAAGAGAGAGGGTAGAGGAGGAGGCTTCAGAGGCAGTACAGTATGATGATGTAATCCCTCCCCCAGTACTAATTACTTATTCTCTTTCTATTTTTGTTTTATTTATTTAACCTTTATTTAACTAGGCAAGTCAGTTAAGAACAAATTCTTATTTACAATGACGGCCTACACCGGCCAAACCCGGACGACACTGAGCCAATTGTGCGCTGCCCTATGGGACTCCCAATCACGGCCGGTCGTGATACAGCCTGGATTTGAACCAGGGTGTCTGTAGTGACGCCTCTAGTACTGAGATGCAGTGCCTTAGACTGCTGCTCCACTCGGGAGCCCAGTTCTACTAACTGATCAGATGTTGGCATGTTTACTGATGGATCTAGGCTTACTGTATTTGTTTACATTTGAGAGTATTATTAAGGTTAAGTCCTCTTTGTATGTTTTCTCATGAAAGGTGCAAAGGACCCTATCTTTTCTTCCTCTAACTCTCCCTCTCACTTGGTCCCCTCACATACACACTGAGACACACTGAGACACGCTGAGACACGCTGAGACACGCTGAGACACACTGAGACACGCTGAGACACGCTGAGACACGCTGAGACACGCTGAGACACGCTGAGACACACTGAGACACGCATTGTAATGGAGTGTATGTGTGTGACCCATTTACAGCGAAACAAATCCACAGCCCCCACAAAGTGACAGAGAGGAACGAGGGACTGAGTTGTCCAGGGCCTCAGCGGCTGCTGCCTCAGTGGTGGTGGAGAGGAAAAACAGGTTTGTCAGGACAGCTAAGGCTAATTGACACCCTCCCTCTCCTCCCTCACGCCCCCTTATTCCAGCAGGCTCCGTCACCGCTGACAGATGATTGGGAGAGCATGGGGTAGGGCGTCGCCAGGGGTGCACAGGGGCTACCTCTACGTCTACCTCAGACGACCGTGCAGGAAGGAAGAAAAATGACTCCCGGCTCCGTGCTGACAGTCCAATCCCTCAGTCCGGCCCATTAGCCCCAGCAGAGATTCTGCAGCGGTCGGGCGGTGCACTGGTTAGCGTGTCGGCGTGCGAGGGTGAGGGAGGGAGGGAGAAAGGAACGGACGTACCACCCATAAACAAACTGGCACCCACCGTAGGGTCGTGAGGTCGCGAGGCATGATAGAGGTTATTAAGTGTTGGGCCTGTTCTCCCATCAATCATGGGCGGCTCCCGCCACACGACCAACCTGTGGTTCAAACGGATTATTCCTTCTGAGGAGCAGACACCTCTCAATGTCTTCACAACACCGACATAATCAAGAAATTCCTCACCTGAGGTGAAGGATTTCAACCTGCAGTATGTACAGTACAGTCTGGTATGAGAGACCTTGCAGAGGCCTAATTTCTTCTGGCACTGAGAGAGAGAACGCTTTAGAACAGCCTTGTAATGGGCTGCAGTATTGGAGGGTTTATGAGAGGCTTGAGATTATCAATCTTGGCACGGAGCGGAAGGAATGTTTACGTCCCAAATGGCACCTTATTCCCTTTATAGTGCACTACTTTTTTACCAGGGCCCTATATAAAGGGAATAGAGTCCCATTTGGGATACACCCAACCAAGGTCTAGCTAGCACCATGTCAATCCATAGATGGGAGCATTACGTCTCACATTTACCTGACAGATTCAGCCATACCCTGGCATTCAGAACCCTATCAGACCAATCAGCCTTCTAAACACCAAAACACCTGCTTCTAGTTCTGATCTGTTAGACCTGGGTTCAAATTGTATTCAGAATCATGTCAAATACTTTATCTGGGCTTGATTGAGTTTGCCTGGCGCAATGAAACCAATAGAATAGTCTTAAATGTGCAAACCCCGTCCACTTGGCATTCGAAGCAAGCTAAGCAAACATTCAAAGAATTGAAAACATTTTGATAATACTTGAAACCAAGCGTATGTACCATTGACACCCTATTGCCTATATAGTGCACTTCTTTTGACCTGAGACCTATGGGGAATAGGGTGCCATTTGGGACGCGACCCAGGTCTGGTAGTCCGTGTTTATTCATCCCTCCTCCTCGCCCGTCTTTGAAGGATTTGAAAGGATATTGTTGACAAAGGGGTTTTACAGTGACTGGTGGTTGTCTGAGATATGTGGCTATGTGTAATCCTCAGAGGTTCTATTTGCCTCCAAAATGGCACCCTATTCCCTACATAGTGCACTACTTTTGACCGGAGTCCACTAGGGTCACAGCCACATATCACAGACGACCACCAAAAGTAGTGCTCTATGTAGGGAATAGGGTGCCATTTGGGCCGCCGTAGCCTATGTCTGTATAGCCATACCATAATCCACCCAGACTCTGTGGGTGTGATGTCCAGTGTGTCCAGACAGACACCTTGAGCCCAGTGTGGTGTCCAGCTCAGAGAGTCAGAGAGGGTTAGAGAGGGTTAGAGAGGGTCAGAGAGGGTTAGAGAGGGTCAGAGAGGGTCAGAGAGTGTCAGAGAGGGTCTGAGAGGGTCAGAGAGGGTTAGAGAGGGTCAGATAGGGTCAGAGAGGGTCAGAGAGGGTCAGAGAGGGTCAGAGAGGGTCAGAGAGGGTTAGAGAGGGTCAGAGAGGGTTAGAGAGGGTTAGCGAGGGTCTGAGGGGGTCTGGAGGGTTAGAGAGGGTCAGAGTAGCTAACAGTTTTCACCCAGCCGACGAACGCTGAGCTTTCTGGCTCATGCACGCACGCACACACAAACACAATCCTTCTAACTTCCTCCATCTCCGGTCAGGATTAGCACACACCAACACACACACACACATACACTCCTCCCTCTTAACCCCTCCATATCTGGTCAAGATCCTCCCCTCCCATAATGCCTACTGCTCCTCCTTTCTGCAACTCTCCTTTAATCATGGGGATTTACTTTAGGGAGCTAAGCTTGGGGAGGGAGCTTGGCTGGGGAGGGAGCTTGGCTATGGAGGGAGCTTGGCTAGGGAGGGAGCTTGGCTGGGGAGGGAGCTTGGCTAGGGAGGGAGCTTGGCTAGGGAGGGAGCTTGGCTAGGGAGGGAGCTTGGCTGGGGAGGGAGCTTGGCTAGGGAGGGAGCTTGGCTAGGGAGGGAGCTTGGCTAGGGAGGGAGCTTGGCTGGGGAGTGTTGAAGGTACACTGGGAGGATGTGCTGTATCAGTCGGTAACAGAGAACTAGGGCCCACTCCCTATTCCCTATACTGTATACTGTATACAGATGTAAGATCTTCATTTGAGCCAGTTTGCTACATCAGGAAAATAATGCTTCAGCAACAGGAAAGAGTGGTGGACAGTTTTCAAGAGTGTCACCGTGGTGGACTCCGAAAGAGGTGCCGGTTTAGATTATAGGCACAACTGTCCAGGGGTCCTGGTTAGAGGACAGAAATGACCAACTGTCCCGGGCTCTTGGTTAGAGGACAGAAATGGCCTGGGGTCCTGGTTAGAGGACAGAAATGACCCGGGGTCCTGGTTAGAGGACAGAAATGACCAACTGTGCCGGGGTCTTGGTTAGAGGACAGAAATGACCCGGGGTCCTGGTTAGAGGACAGAAATGACCAACTGTCCCAGGGTCCTGGTTAGAGGACAGAAATGACCAACTGTCCCGGGGTCCTGGTTAGAGGACAGAAATGACCTGGGGTCCTGGTCAGAGGACAGAAATGACCAACTGTCTCGGGGTCTTGGTTAGAGGACAGAAATGACCCGGGGTCCTGGTTAGAGGACAGAAATGTCCTGGGGTCCTGGTTAGAGGACAGAAATGACCTGGGGTCCTGGTTAGAGGACAGAAATGACCCGGGGTCCTGGTTAGAGGACAGAAATGACCAACTGTCCCGGGGTCTTGGTTAGAGGACAGAAATGGCCTGGGGTCCTGGTTAGAGGACAGAAATGACCCGGGGTCCTGGTTAGAGGACAGAAATGACCAACTGTCCAGGGGTCCTGGTTAGAGGACAGAAATGTCCTGGGGTCCTGGTTAGAGGACAGAAATGACCCGGGGTCCTGGTTAGAGGAGATAAATGACCAACTGTCCCGGGGTCCTGGTTAGAGGACAGAAATGACCCGGGGTCCTGGTTAGAGGACAGAAACGACCCGGGGTCCTGGTTAGAGGACAGAAATGACCAACTGTCCCGGGGTCCTGGTTAGAGGACAGAAATGACCTGGGGTCCTGGTCAGAGGACAGAAATGACCAACTGTCTCGGGGTCTTGGTTAGAGGACAGAAATGACCCGGGGTCCTGGTTAGAGGACAGAAATGACCTGGGGTCCTGGTTAGAGGACAGAAATGACCAACTGTCCAGGGGTCCTGGTTAGAGGACAGAAATGTCCTGGGGTCCTGGTTAGAGGACAGAAATGACCCGGGGTCCTGGTTAGAGGAGATAAATGACCAACTGTCCCGGGGTCCTGGTTAGAGGACAGAAATGACCCGGGGTCCTGGTTAGAGGACAGAAACGACCCGGGGTCCTGGTTAGAGGACAGAAATGACCAACTGTCCCGGGGTCCTGGTTAGAGGACAGAAATAACCTGGGGTCCTGGTCAGAGGACAGAAATGACCAACTGTCTCGGGGTCTTGGTTAGAGGACAGAAATGACCCGGGGTCCTGGTTAGAGGACAGAAATGACCTGGGGTCCTGGTTAGAGGACAGAAATGACCTGGGGTCCTGGTTAGAGGACAGAAATGATCCGGGGTCCTGGTTAGAGGACAGAAATGACCCGGGGTCCTGGTTAGAGGACAGAAACGACCTGGGGTCCTGGTTAGAGGACCGAAATGACCTGGGGTCCTGGTTAGAGGACAGAAATGACCTGGGGTCCTGGTTAGAGGACAGAAATGACCCGGGGTCCTGGTTAGAGGACAGAAATGAACCCGGGGTCCTGGTTAGAGGACAGAAATGACCTGGGGTCCTGGTTAGAGGACAGAAATGACCCGGGTCCTGGTTAGAGGACAGAAATGACCCAGGGTCCTGGTTAGAGGACAGAAATTACCCGGGTCCTGGTTAGAGGACAGAAATGACCCAGGGTCCTGGTTAGAGGACAGAAATGACCCGGGGTCCTGGTTAGAGGACAGAAATGACCCGGGGTCCTGGTTAGAGGACAGAAATGACCCGGGTCCTGGTTAGAGGACAGAAATGACCCGGGTCCTGGTTAGTGGACAGAAATGACCCGGGTCCTGGTTAGAGGACAGAAATGACCCAGGGTCCTGGTTAGAGGACAGAAATGAGCCTGGGGTCCTGGTTAGAGGACAGAAATGACCTGGGGTCCTGGTTAGAGGACAGAAATGACCCGGGTCCTGGTTAGAGGACAGAAATGACCTGGGGTCCTGGTTAGAGGACAGAAATGACCCGGGTCCTGGTTAGAGGACAGAAATGACCCAGGGTCCTGGTTAGAGGACAGAAATGACCCGGGTCCTGGTTAGAGGACAGAAATGACCCAGGGTCCTGGTTAGAGGACAGAAATGACCCGGGGTCCTGGTTAGAGGACAGAAATGACCCGGGGTCCTGGTTAGAGGACAGAAATGACCCGGGTCCTGGTTAGAGGACAGAAATGACCTGGGGTCCTGGTTAGAGGACAGAAACGACCTGGGGTGCTGGTTAGAGGACAGAAATGACCAGTAGGAGACAGAAATCCACACTTTATTACCACACACACAGCAAACAGGAAGAGGAATAGAATTGGTGAAAGTGAATAGGGGTTTTCTGCAGTGGACAGAAAAAGCAGGACATATATACTGAGTATACCAAACAGGAGCTGGTCTATTAGGAATTGGTCTAAATAACAGGATTTGTTGTTTGTCAAGCTGACCCTGTGAATATGACAGATAATGAGTAAGCGTTAGAAACACCTATTAAAAATCAAAGTCTGCCAGTGTTGGTTGCACAGACACAAAGAATAAAAGTTGACCCACTCAGTGAATGGCGTGAAGATGTATTTAGCAATGTTTAAGCTGATTCGCCTTATTGTGATTATGTTTTGAAATATCTAATGTGTGAGTCTGGGTGCATTAAAAACAAAGTCTGCCAGAAAGAAGGTTGCACAGACACAACATCAAACACATAAAACTTAGCGCAGGGATGAGATTTCAAATGACAACTTTCATTTCAGTGAGAAGAGAATGTCAGAGCCTCTCATTATGGATGTAAACAAAGAAGAGATTGGATTCATGCTTCCTGATTTGGATGCTCAACAGAATACACTGCAGCCTGGTCCCAGACCTGCTCATATTTGGAGTGACATATTTGGATGTTAAACACAAGATACTATAGTCAGGTCCCAGATCTGTTGATATTTGGTGTGACAATGACCTTTTATAACTAATTTCACTGGTTAAATAACAAGTCTCCCTGAGCTTTCTTTGATTAGCACAGATGATGAGTTATCTAGTCTATCTAGTTATCTAGTCCCAAGTCTGTTTGTGCTGTATATACACTGGGTATACCAAACATTAGGAACACATTCCTAATATTGATTTGCACACCCCCACCCTTTCGCCCTCAAAACAGCATCAATTCGTCAGGTCATGGACTCTACAAGGTTTTGAAAGCGTTCCATAGGGATGCTGGCCCATGTTGACTCCACAGTTGTCATGTTGGCTGGATGTCCTTTGGGTGGTGGGCCATTATTGATACACTCGGGAAACTGTTGATCGTGAAAAACCCAGCAGTGTTGCAGTTCTTGACACAAACCGGTGAGCCTGGCACCTACTACCATACCCCATTCAAAGACACTTAAATGTTTTGTTTTGCCCATTCACCCTCTGAATGACACACACACACAATACATGTCTCATTTGTCTCAAGGCTTAAAAATCCTTCTTTAACCTGTCTCCTCCCCTTCATCTACACCGATTGAAGTGGATTTAACACATGACAACAATAAGGGATCCTAGCTTTCACCTGGATTCACCTGGTCAGTCTATGTCATTGAAAGAGCGTTCTTAATGTTTTGTATTCTCAGTGTATATTACACAAGAGTAAAGGCTGGAGACAGTTTGTCGCAGTGACATCATGAACATTCGGCCGATATCTAACTTGTCGCTGTCGTTATGAAAAACGACAGCTTCTGCATGACAGAAGCCAATATACCCGTCAGTTAAAAATGAATGTATTAAATGTCAACCTATCATGCCAGGCAACTAAAAGCAACTTTCTAAACAACATTTTATTTAGTTGCTATCTAGTTAGCTAGATCTCTGGTTCCAGTTTCAAATAATGACCAGAGTATAGCTGACAAAGTCTTAACTTTATCTCCTTTTAATTAATTTTTCCGGAAAATAAACCCACAACAATATCATTATTTACAAGCGTACAGAAAATAGCTTACGGTTATGAGTGTGACAAAATAAAGTAGGTAATTCTATCTGAGAAATGTTTAACTCTACACTCGTAACAGATGGATTTCTTCTTGTTGCTGTAATAGCTCAGTAACCACATCAATGGACGTTGTGACAGTTGCAGAGACGTGAGCTTTTTTCATGCCTGTGCAACAAGGAAACCTACAGTTGCAGCGACGGTCTACAGACAGAGTATATATTAAATGTGGTATTGACCAGCAACACTTGTCGCATTCTTATTGTCTACAGACATGTCGTTAGACCAAGTATAAACTGGCCTTAAAGCAATATGAGGCTATAAAAAAATTATAGAAAATAAAATGTTTTATTGTCACAAACACATGACAGGCGCAGTGAAATGTGTTGTTTTATAGGGTCAACCATAGTAGTACTGTAAGGTTCTGTATTTATTTTCTTAGTCAACCTTGTGTTCTGTTTCTTTGTGTTCTTGAACGTAGCCCTGTTTCTTTGTGTTCTTGAACATAGCCCTGTTTCTTTGTGTTCTTGAACGTAGCCCTGTTTTGTTGTGTTCTTGAACGTAGCCCTGTTTCTTTGTGTTCTTGAACGTAGCCCTGTTTCTTTGTGTTCTTGAACGTAGCCCTGTTTCTTTGTGTTCTTGAACATAGCCCTGTTTCTTTGTGTTCTTGAACGTAGCCCTGTTTCTTTGTGTTCTTGAAGGTAGCCCTGTTTCTTTGTGTTCTTGAACGTAGCCCTGTTTCTTTGTGTTCTTGAACGTAGCCCTGTTTCTTTGTGTTCTTGAACGTAGCCCTGTTTCTTTGTGTTCTTGAACGTAGCCCTGTCTTTCATTTTTGTTTATTGATTTCACCTGTATTATTTACTCACCTGGTGTCATCAGCTCCTTATTTAGTTCAGTTCATTCAGTTTGTGCCTTTGTGAGGTATTGTTTGTTTTGACTCTACTAAGCCTTTTCCTTGCTTGTTTGTGAGAACCAGTTATAGCCTTCAGTCCTAGTTTTGATTCACCTGCCTGTTTGCCTATGTGTGTATGACCATTGCCTGCTTGTGACATCACAACATCTAAGGAATTTTAACAATGTAACATGGCTAACCAGAATATAAAACTATGTATGTTTTTTGAAAAGGATCTACAAAGAACCTTTGAGATTAAGAAAGCTTCTTTAATGAACCATTCTCCATAAAGGTTCTATTAAGAACCATGAAAAAGGGTTCTATATAGCCCCATTGTTGTAACCGTAGTGGAACCCTTTTTTGGTGTTATATAGAACCTTTTCTTTATAGCACCATACAGTTTCCATTTAGAACCTTATGAGCATCAACCATCAAAAAAGGGTTGTATATAGCACCAAAAGGGTTATGCTATGGTTTCAAGCCAACTAACCCCGATCTGGTACTATTTAGAATCATTGTTGTGTGTGTGTAAACCGCAGCCATGTTGGACGTAGGAAGTGATTCTGGACGTGTTGATATCACTGGTTGGCTGTATTAGGTGTGTAATATACAACTATTGGCTAGTAGCCATCTTGACCAATACACTCTTAGAAAAAAAGGTGCTAAGTAGAACCATACAGGGTTATTCTGCTTGTCCACATGTCCCTTTTTGGTGCTGGGAACCCTTTGCATAGGGTTCTATCTAGAACCCTCTATGTAGGGTTATTCAAAGAACCCTTTGTATATGGTTCTAGCTAGAACCCTCTATGAAGGGTTCTACTGAGAACGCTTTTGTCTTTGGATGGTTCTTCCTAGAATCCTCTATAAACGGTTCCACCAGCTTTTTAAATTGTATTATTTATGGCAATACATTACATATTTCATAAGGCCTTTTTTTAGGGCCTTGTTATACCCTAAAGCCGTCCGCATGCTTCCCAGCTGAAACAGTTCGGAAGAGTTTATGCATATATTATGACGACATTTTGTGACGTTATTTTTCCGGCTGTTCGGGCACACAATATTTTTTCTCCAGGCCAGCCAAAGTCTACGCCCCTTCGCCGGTGATTGGTCAACCATAGGGATTCTTCAATAAAGTATTTTTTGTCATTCAATGAGAGACGACTCGTTTTCATGCACATTTTTTCATTGAGAAATACTGCACCAAACATCTTAGTTAAATGTAAAATTGTGCAACTAAGATCTCCTTGGCAAAAACATCAACATTAATGACAGATTTCGTAGATTCATTCTGACTGTTTTGAGGAAGTGTATACTGGCTACGGCGTCACAAAATGGACAAACAGTACTATTGCCCCTTTTCTCTCGTTTTTCAACCGAAGGTCTTTTAAGGGAGTATGCACTAGAGGTCGACCGATTATGATTTTTCAACGCCGATATCAATACCGATTATTGGAGAACCAAAAAAAAACTATTAATCAGCTGATTTGTATATATATATTTGTAATAATGACAATTACAACAATAATGAATAAACAATTAACACTTTTTAAAAAATTTATATAATACATAAATCAAATCTATTTAGTCTCAAATAAATAATGAAACATGTTCAGTTTGTTTTAACTAATGCAAAAACACAGTGTTGGAGAAGGAAGTAAAAGTGCAATGTGTACCATGTAAAAAAGCTAACGTTTAAGTTCCTTGCTCAGAACATGAGAACATATGAAAGCTGGTGGTTCAATATTCCCAGTTCTTCAATATTCCCAGTTAAGAAGTTTTAGGTTGTAGTTATTATAGGAATTATGACGCGTCGACTATTTCTCTCTATACCATTTGTATTTCATATACCTTTGACTATTGGGTGTTCTTATAGGCAATTTAGTATTGCCAGCCTAATCTCGGGAGCTGACAGGCTTGAAGTCATAATATTATTTCACATCGAAAGAATCCTTCTTGCCTTCCAAAGAATCCTTCTTGCCTTCCAAAGAATCCTTCTTGCCTTCCAAAGAATCCTTCTTGTCTTCCAAAGAGTCCTTCTTGCCTTCCAAAGAACCCTTCTTGTCTTCCAAAGAGTCCTTCTTGCCTTCCAAAGAATCCTTCTTGCCTTCCAAAGAGTCCTTCTTGCCTTCCAAAGAATCCTTCTTGCCTTCCAAAGAACCCTTCTTGTCTTCCAAAGAGTCCTTCTTGCCTTCCAAAGAACCCTTCTTGTCTTCCAAAGAGTCCTTCTTGCCTTCCAAAGAATCCTTCTTGCCTTCCAAAGAGTCCTTCTTGCCTTCCAAAGAGTCCTTCTTGCCTTCCAAAGAATCCTTCTTGCTTTCCAAAGAGTCCTTCTTGCCTTCCAAAGAGTCCTTCTTGCCTTCCAAAGAATCATTCTTGCCTTCCAAAGAGTCCTTCTTGCCTTCCAAAGAGTCCTTCTTGCCTTCCAAAGAGTCCTTCTTGCCTTCCAAAGAGTCCTTCTTGCCTTCCAAAGAGTCCTTCTTGCCTTCCAGAGTCCTTCTTGCCTTCCAGAGTCCTTCTTGCCTTCCAGAGTCCTTCTTGCCTTCCAGAATCCTTCTTGCCTTCCAGAGTCCTTCTTGCCTTCCAAAGAACCCTTCTTGCCTTCCAGAGTCCTTCTTGCCTTCCAAAGAGTCCTTCTTGCCTTCCAAAGAGTCCTTCTTGCCTTCCAGAGTCCTTCTTGCCTTCCAAAGAGTCCTTCTTGCCTTCCAAAGAGTCCTTCTTGCCTTCCAAAGAGTCCTTCTTGCCTTCCAAAGAGTCCTTCTTGCCTTCCAGAGTCCTTCTTGCCTTCCAAAGAGTCCTTCTTGCCTTCCAGAGTCCTTCTTGCCTTCCAAAGAATCATCAAAGAACGCTTTCTTCCAAAAACGGTTCTCAGAATGTTAAAGGTTCTAGGTAGAACCCTTCGCCTTACAAAGAACCTTTGTCTTCCAAAAATGGATTTTCTGATCAAAACAGTTCTTGGTAGAACCCTATCCTTCCGCAAAGAACCCTTTTGAAACCCTTTTTTCTAAGAGTGTAGAATAGTGTACCACATGGCTTGAATGGTGAAGTACACATAAACTATGCCAAATATAGTTGTTATGATGTATATAGTGCTATTTCGTTATTTTATTTAACTTAGTGCTGCATGTTGGAGCTCGGAGCCTAAGATTTTCACTGTACCCTGCAATCAAACCTGCAACCCTGTACATGTGACTATTAAACACTGAATCTGAATCTCTGAATCTTAAAATCTCTGAATCTCTGATTCTGAATCTCTGAATCTCTGAATTTGAATCTGACCAGAAAAACACTGTAAGTCACAAATCAAATCAAACTTTATTAGTCACATGCGCCGAATACAACAAGTGTAGGCTGAACCATGAAATGCTTACTTACAAGCCCTTAACCAACAGTGCAGTTCAAGAAAGAGTTAAGAAAATATTTACCAAACAAACTAAAGTAAAAAATTATAAAAAGTAACACAATAAAATAACAATAACGAGGCTATATACAGGCGGTACTAGTACCAACAAGGCTAGTAGTAAAGTATAGACAATGAATGAGGCATGTATACACATACAGTTACATAGTAGTAAGGGCTGTTAACATACAGACATATATAAAATATATAACAACTGAACCCTGGTGGAGAACAGAAGTTTACAGAGGTTGTCTCAACCGTCCTTCCTGGGAATCAATCAAATGTATCAATCAAATGTATTTATAAAGCCCTTCTTACATCAGCTGATGTCACAAAGTGCTGTACAGAAACCCAGAGAGGAACCAGGCTATGAGGGGTGGCCAGTCCTCTTCTGGCTGTGCCGGGTGGAGATTATAACAGAACATGGCCAAGATATTCAAATGTTCATAGATGACCAGCAGGGTCAAATAATAATAACAACTAAAGCACCAGCAGGAATGGGGATCTGTTACCCCCAGCAGGTAGAGCCTGTTATTGGCTAGCCTTGGCCAGGTAACTGAGTTCCCTGGCAACTTGGTCCCTAACATAGAGGTGTGAAGTGGCCTCTACCACTGGACAATGGAGTCAGGCTAAGGCAGGGCATTGTAGCCTACCTCAACAGAAAAGTCTACAGAGTGTGTGTCTCCCCCCAGGGCCAGAGGGAGGGTTGAAGAGGGAGGGTTTTCTACAATGTGGATTATAATTAATGGATATTTTTTGTAGGGGTTGATGCAGTTTTTGTAAGGGAAAATCAAGTCTGAAATTTCAAAGTGGAAATTACAAACTTCAGAAGCTTTTTTAAACCTCAAATACAAGTGATCAAATTAAGATCCTACATCTGTAGTGCACTACTTTTGACCAGAGCCCTATGGGATTCCCTATGGGTCTTGGTCAAAAGTAGTGTACTACATACGGAATAGGGTGCCATTTGGAATGTAGGCCCTATACTCAGAGGGAGCAGGGGGAGTCTTCTAGCCCATTTGACAGAGTTACACGGTGTGCTTTGTACTCTACACTAGCCTTATTCTACTCCAACGCTACGGATGATAAACCAAATGTAAAAATACCTCACTCCCTCTTCACTCCTCACCCAGAGGACAATAGCTTTAGCTACTTTGAAAAGTACAACTTTTCTTTGTTGCGTATCACTCAGTCACAGCGAGCACAGATGTTTTGAATAGGAGAGAAATAAAATGTCACCCGTGTTTAATTTTATCATTTAGGACACGAGTGTGTCATCAGCTTCTTGGAGTGTTTCCGAGGTCATCTAAGGAGACTGCTCTCTCTCGTTTCTCTCTCCACACCTTTCTTCTCCTCATCTTCCTCTCTCTCACTCGCTCTCTCTTTCTCTGGCCTCGACCACCTCTACCTCCCTCTCTCTTTTGATCTTTCTATTTTTTCCCTCTCACAACCCTGCTGCCCTCTTTCTTTCTTTCTTTCTTTCTTTCTTTCTTTCTTTCTTTCTTTCTTTCTTTCTTTCTTTCTTTCTTTCTTTCTTTTTTTCTCTCTTTCTCTCTCTCTCTCTCTCTCTCTCTCTCTCTCTCTCTCTCTCTTTCTCTCTCTCTCTCTCTCTCTCTCTCTCTCTCTCTCTCTCTCTCTCTCTTAACTCTACCTTACCCTCTCTCTCTTCTCTCTATATTTTGTCTCCTTCCCTGGTCTGATAAGTCGGTCATGGTCACAGCCCTGCCCTGTGTGTCCCTGTGTCCCTGGCTGTGCTGCCTGCTTTAGTAGTGGAGCTCTGGGGCATTTGACACCTGGTGGCGTCTGGAGTCTTGTCCCTGTCCTAGGTGGCTGGGCTGCTGCTCTGTCCTCTAGTGGGGTCGGTCTAGTAGTATGTCGATTTTAGAGGGAAGGTTTTTCTCTGCGGTATAGGTCGTAATACTGACTTTATTTCGACCATGATTTCTCCTTATTCTATTATCCAGAACTAGTGAAAACACACTGCAGAGTATTAGAATGACAGTGAACACAGTATATTTATTTCATACCAGGTTATATGGTGTATTTCTGATAGGTATTAGACCGGCCATAATTCAACTTAAGGTAACTCAAATATGGTCATACTAGATTGGTTTTCAATTTGTCCTACGGAATTCTCTGACCCAATTCATCAAAATATACAAACAACATGGTTATTGATGAGTAAATGAAAGGGAAAAGTAATTAAATGATCCATAACAGGTATACAGAGTTATCTTATCGATTACTGCAACAGAGGACGTTGATTACAGCAAAAGCCTTGTATGGAATACTGTGAACCAGGACTCAATTTGATTTGGTTTACAGAATAGAGAGAAAGGGAGAGAGATGAGAGCGAGAATACAGAGAAACAAACCATTGTTCTTCACACCTCTGAGGTTTTCACTTTATTTTATTAGAGAATTGAATCATGTCGAACAATGTTGCTTATCAAATTCCCCATCGATTGAGGCAACCATTTTAGCTGCCCTATTTATTGATGGAGCAACAAAAACATTGTGGATCAAACGAGATTGTCAGTGTGCCTAAGTTTATTTAATGTCAGGGTTAGGGTTATTTGGGTTAGAGTGCCATAGGGATAGTCCTCTGAGGTTCTGAGACAAAATGAGCAATATTATCTAACCGTTTCCTATCATCCTCGGTCACTGAGCCTACATGGAAACAGTCATGTAATGGACGGTACTGTATGTACTACGTTAATATTATGTAATCACACCCTGTAGTCCACGTGCCACAGACTCTGCTGTGCTCTGTCCTCTCTCTCTCTCTCTCTCTCTCTCTCTCTCTCTCTCTCTCTCTCTGTCTCTCTCTCTCTCTCTCTGTTTTCCTCTCTTCCTGCTCCATTTGCTGTGTGGAGGGTTCAGCTAAACCTAATCTGTCAGCGCGAGGGAGCGAGGGAGGGAGGGAGCGAGGGAGGGAGGGAGGGCTGGCGTAGGGGCTAAGCGTCAAGCGGAGTGATGACTGGGCCCTCCAGGACTCCCTGCTCCTCACCTGTCTTCTGCTCTCCTCTCCCCCTCTCTCCCCCGTCTCTCTCCTCCTCTGTCTTAACACTGGGAATACAGTGGGCTCTGGGAGATTTGTCTTAGTGAGACACTGCTGATGGGATCTGTGTATAACAGGCAGCCCAGTGCTGGGTCTCTGATGAGGACTCAGGTGGTGCAGTGTTATTTCTGCTGAAGGCACAGCCTACTTTATCAACCCAACACACCACGGCACAGCATACACCAGAGAGCGGGATGGAGGGTAGGGAGAGGCAAAGAGAGAGAGAAAGAGAGAGAGAGTGATTGTGAGAAAGATTGTGAGAGAGAGGGGGAAAAGAGAGAGAGAGACCAAGTGAGAAAGAAAGGAAGTACAAGTGTTTATTAACTTTTTTTGATATTTAAAAGTTGTGTACTAAGGTTTGAAGAGCCTGGCATTTCGACTGTATTCATTGTTAGTTGATTTGTAGGAGGCAGTCAATTTGAATGGTCTTGTTATGTAAAATGAAAGGACTGTAGCATCACACCATTGTGGAGCTGTGGAGCTATAGAGAGCTCTGCTGGCAGTGGAGAGAAATAGAGAGCGGGAGGTAGGGAGGAAACATGTTCTTTTTGTGTCTGTTTGGAGCACATAGACATGCTAGTCCAGGCTGGGGAGAAGGGGTGAGGAGGGTGGCAGGGTAATGTTATGAGGGGAGAGGGGGGGAGACATGGGAGGAGGTGGGATGTTGTGAGGACGGCGAGGGAGGGGACAGCAGGAAGATGTTGAGAGGGAAGGAAGAGCAGAGGCAAGGTGAGTCGGGGTGAGGAAAGACATTTTGTGCAGAAGAGAGGAGGCAGGGGGATGTTGTTGTGAGGAAGATGAATGATCATAGAGCGCTGTAAAAGCACTGCGACTGCTGCTGTTGACCTTGAGCGTCTGTGTGTGTGCTCTCTCCCTCTCTCTTTGTGCTTCTCTTGCTCGATCTCGATTGCTCTTCCCTCACTCTCTTTGTCTCTTTGTCTCTTTATATGCCTCTCTCACTCGATCTCTCTCGATCTCTCTCGATCTCGGCCTTTCTTGATATATCTCTCTACCTCCCTCTTCTTCCTCTTTTCTCTCCCTCCATCACTCTCTCCAGACCTTCTTTTCCCCTCTCTATCGCTCTCTCTCCCTCCATCACTCTCTCCAGACCTTCTTTTCCCCTCTCTATCTCTCTCTCCATCACCCTCTCCAGACCCTCTCTATCTCTCTCTCACCCTCCATCATTCTCTTCAGACCCTCTCTCCCCCTCTCTATCTCTCTCTCCCTCCATCACTTTCTCCAGACCCTCTATCTCTCCCTCTACCTCATCGCTCTCTCCAGACCCTCTCTCCCCCTCTCTATCTCTCTCTCCCTCCATCACTTTCTCCAGAACCTCTATCTCTCCCTCTACCTCCATCGCTCTCTCCAGACCCTCTCTCCCCCTCTATCTCTCTCTCTCCCTCCATCACCCTCTCCAGACCCTCTCTATCTCTCTCTCACCCTCCATCATTCTCTTCAGACCCTCTCTATCTCTCTCTCCCTCCATCACTTTCTCCAGAACCTCTATCTCTCCCTCTACCTCCATCGCTCTCTCCAGACCCTCTCTCCCCCTCTCTATCTCTCTCTCCCTCCATCACTCTCTCCAGACCCTGCAATATGATTAATAGCAATGACGTTCAAATCGATAGTGGATTTGTAGAAACTGCGCTAAATAGATTAAATGTACTGGCAGCCATCCACTCGCTACTTTTGGCCAGTGCAGCACAATATTTATGATTAAGACATAATAGTTATTCTCAACACCACCAACTACCATAGCTCTGTGTTGCTCAAAAGGTAGAGTGTTGGAAAGAGAGAAGATAGAGAAAGAGTGAGAGAAAGAGAGAGAATGGAAAAAGAGAGAGAGAAACAGAGAGGATATGAGAAAAGAGGAAGGAAGGAGAGAAGAGAAGAGGAGAGGAGACTCACAGACAGACAGGCTTCCTGCCTCCTAACATCAATATTTATTTATGTGTTTATTTGCTTAGTCCTGTTGTGTGCTTTTCACAAGCTGCTGTTTATATCCCACGATAGTTGTCATCCTTCTCATCTATTTACGCATCTGTGTGGGTGTGAGTGTGCTTGTGAGTGTGAGTCTGTGATATGTGTGACTGTTCATTTGGGGAAATCAGCTGATGTAAACTTCACAGAATGAGAAGGAAGGGGTTAACAACAGGTTCAGTGTTTACCGTACAGATAGAATTAGGTGGTCTGTGAAAGGCATCGGAAGCCTTCAGAATATGGTTGTTAGATAAAGGGTAGTGATTGTAAGCAAGCGGTTTAGTAGCAGTTCACCACAGACTGAACTACAGACAGAAAGACTGGAACCTCTCAGGCCTGCTAGTATTCGGCTCACATTCCCATCCTACCCTCTCCCTCCGTCACCTCCTCCCTCTCACTCCTCCTCATCCCCCTTTTCCAGGACCTAGAGTTTACAGTGCAGAGCTCAGCTGTCCCTTGCTATACCCTGCTATTCCCTGCTTCTCAGCAGAACTAAGCCAGTACTGTCAAAGATGGAGCGACAGAGAGCATAGGAAGGGAAAGAGAGAGATGGAAGGGGGGCTCCCGAGTGGTGCAGCGGTCTAAGGCACTGCATCGCAGTGCTAGAGGCGTCACTACAGATTCGGGTTTGAACCCGGGCTGTGTCGCAGCCGGCTGCGACTGGGAGACCCATGAGGCAGCGCACAATTGGCCCAGCGTCGTCCGGGTTAGGGGAGGGTTTGGCTGGCCGGGATGTTCTTGTCCCAATGCGCTCTAGCGACTCCTGTGGCGGGCCGTTCACATGCATGCAGACCCTGTCGCCAGTTGTACAGTGTTTTCTCCAACACATTGGTACGGCTGGCTTCCGGGTTAAGCGAGCAGTGTGTCAAGAACCATTGTGGCTTGGCAGGTTCGTGTTTTGGAGGACGCGTGGCTCTCAATCTTCACCTCTCCCGAGTCTATACGGGAGTTGCAGTGATGGGGCAAGACTGTAACTACCAATTAGATATCACGAAATTGGGGAGAAAAGGGGGTAAAAAGTACCACAATGAAAAAAATAAGGAACATTGCTTCCATTCAGCCACAAGAGCATTAGTGAGGTCTGGCACTGATGTTGGGCGATTAGGCCTGGCTTGCCGTCGGCGTTTCAATTCATCCCAAAGGTGTTCGATGAAGTTGAGGTCAGGGCTCTGTGCAGGCCAGTCAAGTTCTTCCACTCCGAATCGTCTAGAATGTCATTATATGCTGTAGCGTTACGATTTCTCTTCACTGGAACTAAGGGGCCTAGCCGGAACCATGAAAAACAGCCTCAGACTATTATTCCTCCTCCACCAAACTTTACATTTGGCACTATGCATTGGGCAGGTAGTGTACTCCTGGCATTTGCCAAACCCAGAAGAGTCTGTTACACTGCCAGGTGAAGCGTGATTGATCACTCCAGAGAATGTGTTTCTACTGCTCCAGAGTCCAATGACGGCAAGCTTTACACCACTCCAGCCGGCTGCTGTGCCATGGAAACCCAGTTCATGAAGCTCCCAACGAACAGTTCTTGTGCTGACGTTGCTTGAAGAGGCAGTTTGGAACGCGGTAGTGCGTGTTGCAACCGAGGACAGACGTTTTTTACTCACTACGCGCTTCAGCACTCGGCGGTCCTGTTCTGTGAGCTTGTGTGACCTACCACTTCGTGGCTGAGCCGTTGTTGCTGCTAGACATTTCCACTTCACAATAACAGCACTTACAGTTGACCGGGAAAGCTCTAGCAGGGCAGAAATTTGACGAACTGATTTGTTGGAAAGGTGGCATCCTATGTCGGTGCCACGTTGAAAGTCACTGACCTCTTCAGTAAGGCCATTCTACTGCCAGTGTTTGTCTATGGAGATTGCATGGCTGCGTGCTCAATTTTATACACCTGTCAGAAACGAGTTTGGCTGAAATAGCCGAATCCACTAATT
Organism: Salmo trutta; assembly: GCF_901001165.1. Lineage (NCBI taxonomy): Eukaryota > Metazoa > Chordata > Actinopteri > Salmoniformes > Salmonidae > Salmo > Salmo trutta. Next base: position 56,066,037 of record NC_042974.1, on the reverse strand, counting down.
TGAAGGGGTGTCCACATACTTTTGTATATATACTGTAAATATAAAGAGAGAAGAGGGAAAAATATATGTGGTTGAAAATGCCTCTATCCAACATGTCTAGTCCACTTACCCGTGAGTCACAAATTGCTCTGTGCTGAAAGATCATGACAGCAGGTATAGAGACAGGTAAATAGACTGCTCTATCCACCCACTCTCTTACTTCCATCTGGGTCAAAGGTCAAGAGTCAGAGGTTGTTACTTCCTTACTTGTGATTCACAAATTGTTCTGAAAGATTGTGACAGCAGGTAGTTTCAGAGTAAGGAAGAAAGAAAGAAAAGAAAAACTTTGAGACCTTGGTATGCACACCCACTCTTTTACTTTCATCTGGGTCAAAGGTCAAGAGTCAAAGGTTGTTACTTCCTGTATTTATTAGAGGTTGTTACAGTGTCATGACTCAGGGTCATGGTCAGAGGCTGAAACGATTTGATAGAGGTCGGTTCTGTTATTGTGCTTTCCGGTATTGCTAGGCCAGTGGTTTTCAACCGGTGTGCAGCGGCACACTGCTGTGCCTTGAGGAACTTTCATGTGTGTGCAACAAAACTTTCCTCTGTCACCAACAATTGGAACACTCAAGTATGAACATGAATTGAATGAGCGAGGATGAACACCCATTAATAACATGTGTTTTTGTGAGACATCACTAAATTCCTTATCAAATAAAAAAATACATATTACATATTTGTTAGAGAAATAATGTAAAATCGAGGCTAGACTTTTTTTCTATAGTTATTATCATGAAATATGTTGTCATGTTAAACTTCATACAATTGCAAAAGATTTGCTTGAAAAAAGCTAAACAAATCCTAGGGCCCCCAAACGAACAAAATGTACCTTTTGGTGGTGCATTTACCGCATTGAAGAACTTTTATCACAGAAAATTGTTGATTTGCAGTATGGATCAGACAGTTTGTGTAACCAACAGCTGACTAAGAGCAACTGCCACTTCATATGTCGTCAGACAATTTTACAATCAGCTCCAATCCAGTAGAGAGAGTCAGCCCTCCCTCCCTCCAACCTTCCTTTTGCCTTATTAAAAATGTATCCAGTCCATCTATTTGGGCCTGGATCGATACATTGTGTTAACACAGAGGTTGCTGTTCATGTTCTGGCATAGCAGGGGTGATTAATAAGGACGCTAGCTGCTGTAGATTCAGCGACCTGTACCCCCCCCCCCCCCCACACACACACAGTCATACGATCACGCACACACTAATGAAAACCCACACACACACACAATCACGCACACGCTAATGAAAATGCACACACACACACTCCCCACACACACACGCACACACACTCTCACGATCACTCTCACGCTAATGAAAACCCACACACACGCACACACCGTCACGATCCCGCACACACTAATGAAAATGCACATACATTTACATTGTACATTTTTGTTATTCAGAGACACTCTTATCCAGCGCGACATACAGCTCATCTTAAGATAGCTAGGTGAGACAACCACATATCTCAGTCATAGTAAGTACAATTTTCCTCTAAAGTAGCAATCAGCAAAGTCAGTGCTAGAAGGAAAAAGTCAAGGCTGAGTGATGGATGTGGAATTATTGAAGATACTCTTTAAAGAGGTAGGGTGTCCTAGGACTCTGCTGTCTTAGCGTCAGGGGGAAGCTTGTTCCACCATTGGGGGTGGAAATAGAAGTAGAAGAGCTTTGACTGAGCTGAGCGGGTTGCAGACCACCCACAGGGGTGGGAGGTCCAAGAGACCAGAGGTGGAAGAAAGGAGTGCTCGGGTTGGAGTGTAGGGTTTGAGCTTAGCCTGAAGGTAGGTAGGGGCAGTTCCTCTTGCTGCTCCGTAGGTAAGCACCAGGGTCTTGTAGTGGATGCGAGCTTCGACTGGAAGCCAGTGAAGTGTGCGGAGGAGCGGGGTGACATGGGAGATCTTGGGAAGGTTGATCACCAGGCGAGTTGTGGCGTTCAGGATAAGTTGCAGGGGTTTGATGGCACAAGCGAGGAGGCCTGCCAACAGAGAGTTGCAGTAGTCCAGACCGGAGATGACCTGCCTGCGTTAGAACCGAGGTTCTACCCATACACACACACATGCTTACAATAACACACACGATCACACTCACACACATGCACGCTCACAGCACACACCCACTACCACGCTGATCAATACGTCATTAGAGCTGGCAGAGAGAGTGTCTGCCTTGTCTGCCTCCACTATCATTATCACCTCAGTGTAATTTGTTAGGGCTTTATTCTCCATTGTTGTGAGATTTACAGATCCATTATCACGTCGCTGTGTGTGATCCTTCACACTGTTCTCTATTCCCTCGACCACTGTATGTCTCACACACAGCAGTGTTTCGTTTTTTATACTTGTGTGTGCATGCGTGAGCGTAAGCTTGAGCTCAGTTGTGGTCATGAGTGCATTAATACGTGATCATGTGTGCATACCAAATTGTTGCTTCCTGGCTGTCTGTCTGCCTGTTAATAGTAACTTAGCTAACTCTGTCTTTCTGTCTCTCTGTCTCTTGGGCTCGCTCTCGCTCTCTCTCTGTCTCCAGGTTTCCCCAACGAGCCCGCGGCAAATATTGCCTTGGAGACAGTAAAGAGCTGGGTCAAGGAGAACCATGACAAGGTAGGACCTAGCTGGATTACTGTCTCAGACGTACTGTCTCTCCTACACACACTCTGTCTTCTCCTACTCTCTGGACAGGCTCTGAGCTGAGCAGGCCTAACTGGCATCAGACTGCCGTCTCTCCTACACACACTCTGTCTTCTCCTACTCTCTGGACAGGCTCTGAGCTGAGCAGGCCTAACTGGCATCAGACTGCCGCCTCTCCTACACACTCTGTCTTCTCCTACTCTCTGGACAGGCTCTGAGCTGAGCAGGCCTAACTGGCATCAGACTGCCGTCTCTCCTACACACACTCTGTCTTCTCCTACTCTCTGGACAGGCTCTGAGCTGAGCAGGCCTAACTGGCATCAGACTGCCGTCTCTCCTACACACACTCTGTCTTCTCCTACTCTCTGGACAGGCTCTGAGCTGAGCAGGCCTAACTGGCATCAGACTGCCGCCTCTCCTACACAATCTGTCTTCTCCTACTCTCTGGACAGGCTCTGAGCTGAGCAGGCCTAACTGGTATCAGACTGCTGTCTCTCCTACACACACTCTGTCTTCTCCTACTCTCTGGACAGGCTCTGAGCTGAGCAGGCCTAACTGGTATCAGACTGCTGTCTCTCCTACACACACTCTGTCTTCTCCTACTCTCTGGACAGGCTCTGAGCTGAGCAGGCCTAACTGGCATCAGACTGCCGTCTCTCCTACACACACTCTGTCTTCTCCTACTCTCTGGACAGGCTCTGAGCTGAGCAGGCCTAACTGGCATCAGACTGCCGTCTCTCCTACACACACTCTGTCTTCTCCTACTCTGTGGACAGGCTCTGAGCTGAGCAGGCCTAACTGGCATCAGACTGCCGTCTCTCCTACACACTCTGTCTTCTCCTACTCTCTGGACAGGCTCTGAGCTGAGCAGGCCTAACTGGCATCAGACTGCCGTCTCTCCTACACACACTCTGTCTTCTCCTACTCTCTGGACAGGCTCTGAGCTGAGCAGGCCTAACTGGCATCAGACTGCCGTCTCTCCTACACACACTCTGTCTTCTCCTACTCTCTGGACAGGCTCTGAGCTGAGCAGGCCTAACTGGCATCAGACTGCCGTCTCTCCTACACACACTCTGTCTTCTCCTACTCTCTGGACAGGCTCTGAGCTGAGCAGGCCTAACTGGCATCAGACTGCCGTCTCTCCTACACACACTCTGTCTTCTCCTACTCTCTGGACAGGCTCTGAGCTGAGCAGGCCTAACTGGCATCAGACTGCCGTCTCTCTTACACACACTCTGTCTTCTCCTACTCCCTGGACAGGCTCTGAGCTGAGCAGGCCTAACTGGTATCAGACTGCCGTCTCTCCTACACACACTCTGTCTTCTCCTACTCTCTGGACAGGCTCTGAGCTGAGCAGGCCTAACTGGCATCAGACTGCCGTCTCTAAGCCTGGGTGAAATCCACTCAGTTGTGCGATCATGTGTCTCTTATTTTCTCATGTGTTGGCCTAGTCTTTTGGCCTGTGTTCCAATATCCACACTAGCTCACTACTACTTAGAATACATGACCAATACATTACTAAGTGGTATTCCAGTATGGATATATGCTAGTATGGACATTGGAACCCAGCTTTAGGGTTGAGATGGATTCACAGTGAAGGTAAACTGACCCTATAGAGACTGGCCAGCAGGAGAGAGAATTGGTACTACTGCAGGCAGGTCATTTGTGATTCAAGTCAGCAATCAACGTCCATCCATGTGTGAGGACGTCGGGAGTTGACGTGGAAGCCGGCCACTAGGGGCAACAGGGAGTGCAGTTACCTTCAAGTTGGTTTTGGTTTTGCTAGGGCATTGTAGACGGGGATGGCGTAAGCATCTGCCTCTGATTCGAAAGGTTGCATGTTTGAATCCAGCAAAATAAAGTTATTTTTGGTTCAAGCCTATCCCAAACCTTAACCCTTACCTTAACCATTCAGAGTTATGCCTGAACTTAACCTTAAGAATTTGGAGTTAATGCCTAAACTTAACAATTTGAAATGTTACGTTTGGAACAACTTCGACATTTGAGAAACATGATGAACGTCTAATTTTGATGTGAGACTATGAGAGCTTGTTGACTACGGATACTGGTATCTCCTTGTGTGTCCTGGTATCTCCTGGTGTCTCCTGTGTCTCCTGGTGTCTCCTGGTATCTCCTTGTGTGTCCTGGTCTCTCCTGGTGTCTCCTGGTATCTCCTGGTATCTCCTTGTGTGTCCTGGTATCTCCTTGTGTGTCCTGGTATCTCCTGGTGTCTCCTGGTGTCTCCTGGTATCTCCCAGTATCTCCTGGTGTCTCCTGGTATCTCCTTGTGTGTCTTGGTATCTCCTGGTGTCTCCTGGTATCTCCTTGTGTGCCCTGGTATCTCCTTGTGTGTCCTGGTATCTCCTTGTGTGTCCTGGTATCTCCTGGTATCTCCTGGTATCTCCTGGTATCTCCTTGCGTGTCCTGGTATCTCCTGGTGTCTCCTGGTATCTCCTTGTGTGTCCTGGTATCTCCTTGTGTGTCCTGGTATCTCCTGGTGTCTCCTTGTGTCTCCTGGTGTCTCTTGGTGTCTGTTGGTGTCCCCTGGTATCTCCTGGTGTCTCCTGGTATCTCCTGTTATCCTGATGATATATTTTGCTTTTCCTGGTATCTCCTGGTGTCTCCTGGTATCTCCTGTTATCCTGATGATATATTTTGCTTTTCCTGGTGTCTCCTGATGTCCACCGGTGTCTCCTGGTGTCTCCTGTTATCCTGATGATATATTTTGCTTCTCCTGGTGTCTCCTGGTGTCTACTAGTATTGTACTGGTATCCTTTAGTTCTACTCTAACTACTGTACACATCTCCCGTAAAATCTAAAAGCAATCATTTGTTACCGCCTCACTTGGTCGCCCGTTCGTTTAGTGTGCGTTCTGCGTTCAGTATGCGTATCAAATTAGATCTCAATCTGTACTCTAATCAGTCCTTAAATGCTCTGTTGACTTTTAAACGGTTCTGAGTTAGGAAGGCACTTGAAGTCATGCAGAAAGCCAAGAGGAAAATAAACACGTAAGATGACATAAACTGAAACTAATATGGTTAAATGAAACAAATGATAATGATGTTGCAAGTTCAAGTAGTACGGGCTCAGACAGTGTGGAATGGAATGGTCCGTTCATTCATTCAGTTTTGTCTTTACAATTCTGTCCTCACAAGTGGAAGCAGAAGGCTGATTTTGGTTGACTGCACTTGATAGAGTAATGTCTGTGGTATTTGTATAGTAACATGAATTCATGAATGCTCCTAGACTGACTGGTTTTGTCTTCACTAATCATGGAGAAGTAGAAGGAACTGGCCTTGGTTAGCTGAACTTCATAGTGTTAGTTAAACAGTGTATTTGTATGGGAATGAATATGTACCAGTATTCACACTGTATTTGTGTGGTAATGATTTGAACCAGTTGGTATTGTACTGGACTGAATGGACTGGCAGATAATGGTCAGTTAGAGATAATGGTCTTTTGACTGCTTCATGAACATTAGATGAGTCATTGTTTCACAGGTTGAAGGTACAGGAAGTAAAAGGCCTTGGGCTGGCTGAACTTCACAATGTAGAGCAGGATTTCCCATACTCGGTCCTGCATAGTGTAGGGCAGCTATTCCTAAACTGGGGGTACGCGCAATGCCGTCGGGGGTATGCCAAATAAAAATATGATTCATATTCACACATTTTCAAACAGTCCGATTATATTTTCCAATGGGGCTATACATTTGGGTGAGGTTTTTTTCTCGCCTGAGTAGCCTCGTTTCACTGCCAAAAATAAAATGAAACCGTCTAGTGTTCAGCGCTATAACAACACAATGCCTAGTCAAATAATTAACATCCAATCACATTAACCGTTACTCTCTGGTGGGAATTCCACTAACGGTCTATATGTAGCCAAACGTAGCTGCTGCTCATTCCATTTGCTCGAAAATGGATAAATGGTTAAACAAAGTAAGGCCCTTGTCCATAGAGACAAATACCAGCTCTACTGATAGTACTGCTACTACCAGCAGTACTACACCTGCACCTGTCGACAACACAAGTTGTTCTGCTTCCATAAGCACATCCAATGCTAGCATCAGTAATTCTACATTTGTTGTTAGCCCAGCTAGCATGGACACTGACAGTTGTGAATCTGATGCAGCCGAAGAGCTACTGCTCGCTTACCCGGGAACGCACCGAACAACAGACTGGGACATTGGACCATCAAAGAGATGCAAATATGATGAGAACTACATTGATTTGGGATTCACTTATATTGGAAGTAGTGCCTTTCCTCAGCCACAGTCTGTTATATGTGCAAAAGTACTATCTCACAACTCGATGAAACCTTCACTCTTGCGCAGACATTTAGAAACAAAACATGCCAATTTGAAAAATAAGCCACGGAAGTTTTTGGAGTGAAAATGAAGAGTTTTGAGTAGTAAGATGTATAAAAGCAACAGATACCATTAATAAGAAGGGTCTAGAAGCGTCTTATATGGTGAGCTACCGAGTGGCTAGGACAGGCAAGCCCGATACTATTGTGGAGGACTTAATTTTTCCTGCTGCCACGGATATGGCTGGGACAATGCTGGGGGAAAAGGCAAAAAAAACTATGCAGACAATGTCTTCATCAAACAACACTGTTTCACGACGCATCAGTGACATGGCAGGAGCTGTTTTGAAACAATTACTGCGTCGCATACAAGCCAGTGAATTCTATGTGTTACAGCTGGATGAGTCAACAAACGTGGCGGGCCTGGCACAGCTCTTGGTATATGTCCATTACGTTTATATGGGGTAAATTAAGGAAGACATCCTCTTCTGCAAACCACTGGAAACCAGGACAACAGGAGAGGATATTTTTAAAGTACTGGACAGCTTTGTGACATCAAATAGACTTTGGTGGTCAAGATGTGTTGGTATCTGTACTGATGGCGCAAACAGGGAGACATAGTGGAGTGGTAACGCGCGTGCAAGCAATTGCTCCCGACACCACTTGGGTACACTGTAGCATCCACCGAGAGGCTCTTGCTGCCAAAGGAATGCCTGACAGCTTGAAATATGTTTTTGACACTACAATGAAAATGATTAACTTTGTTAAAGCATTTTCTACATTTGCAATGATAAGGGCAGCGACCATGTAACTCTTTTACAATATATAGAAGTGCGCTGGTTCTCAAGGGGCAAAGTATTGACACGTTTTTTTGAATTGAGGGACGAGCTTAAAGTTTTATTTACTGACCATAATTTTCACTTGTCTGACTGCTTACATGATGACGAGTTTCTCACACGACTGGCCTATCTGGGTGATGTTCTTTCTCGCCTGAATGCTCTGAATCTAGGATTACAGGGACTCTCCGCAACTATATTCAATGTGAGGGACAAAATTGAGGCTATGATTCAGAAATTGGAGCTCTTCTCTGTCTGCATTAACAAGGACAACACACAGGTCTTTCCATCATTGTATGATTTTTGTGTGTGCAATGAACTCCAGCTTACGCACAATGTCAAATGTGATATAGCGAAGCACCTGAGTGAGTTGGGTGCGCAATACGCAGGTACTTTCCCGAAACGGATGACACAAACAAATGGATTCATTCTCCCTTTCATGCCCTGCCTCCAGTACATTTACCGATATCTGAACAAGAGAGCCTCATCGAAATTGCAACAAGCAGTTTAGTAAAAATTGAATTTAGTAAGAAGCCACTGCCAGATTTCTGGATTGGGCTGCGCTCAGAGTATCCTGCCTTAGCAAATCGCGCAGTTAAGACACTGATGCCCTTTGCAACCACGTACCTATGTGAGAGTGGATTCTCAGCCCTCACTAGCATGAAAACTAAATACAGGCACAGACTGTGTGTGGAAAATGATTTAAGACTGAGACTCCAATACAACCCAACGTTGCAGAGTTATGTTCATCCTTTCAAGCACACCCTTCTCATTAACCTGTGGTGAGTTATTCACAATTGTCGATGAACAAATAACGTTTTTCCTGTAAGATGGCTAAATAAAGAGCAAAACTATTGATTATTATTATATTATTATTTGTGCCCTGGTCCTATAAGAGGTCTTTGTCACTTCCCACGAGCCGGGTTGTGACAAAAACTCACACTCATTCTTATGTTTAATAAATGTATCGTATAGTGTGTGTGTGTGGCAGGCTTACATGGCAAAAAACAACATTTGAGAATGTGCTGACCCTGGTGCTAGAGGGGATACACAGCTGGAGGTTGAATGTTTGAAGAGGTACCGGACTATAAAAAGTTTGGGAACCACTGGTGTAGTGTATTTGACTGAATGTTAAACTCTATCTGTACGGTAATGATATTCGAATGGACTTGAGTCAATGTTTCTCAGGTTGAAGGTGCTGTACATATGCTGCAGAGGAAGTAAAAGGCCTTTGGCTGGCTGAACCAAAGTGTAAGTTCTACTGTATTTCAATTGATATGATCTGTAGGGTATTTGACTAAGGATGCATCCCGAATGGCACCATATTCCCTATATAATGCACTACTTTTGATCAGCCCTATGGGCCCTGGTCAAAGGTAATGCTTTTTAAAGGGAGTAGGGCACCATTTGGGACACAGACTAAGTTCTACTGTATTTGAATGCTAATGATATTCGAATGGATTGGCAGATAATAGTCTCTTGGCAGCAAACAAGCTGAGTCATCATTGAACATGACTCTCAGGTTGAAAGGTATAATACATGACTGGGAATTGTGAATTCTGACTATCTTCCATTGTAATGCACTCTGACACACACACACGCACAAACACGCACACACACACACACTCTCTCACACACAAACACTCTCACACACACACGTGCGCACACACACGCGCACACACAGAATAGTGAGATTTAACTACCTCTCATTGTAATGCACTCTAGCTCTTCTAGCTGAGGCAAGCTGAATATGATGATGATGGTTATGTAAATGTAAAAGACCAAGTCTGAACCCCATATGGCACCTCATTCCCTATGGGCCCTGGTCAGAAGTAGTGCACTACGTAGAAAATAGGGTGCCATTAGGGACACAATAAAAACCCTAGCTCCTTGACATGTATATTCTATTTTGCATATGTGGGGCTAAGACCACTCTAGCCCTATTCCCTAATGTAGGGCACTACCTCTGAACAGAGTCCTGTGGGCTCTGGTCAAAAGTAGTGCACTATAAAGGGAATAGGGTGCCATTTTCTGTGGTAAATATTGAAGGGAAAGCCGAATATAAAACCCACTGCTGCAGAGTTTTATGTATTACAGGTTCATCATAACGACTTACAGGCCTCATATGTACCATTCTGTATTGCATTTACAGACTCATATTTAGGCCTACAACATATCTCAGATAGCTGCCTGTCTGTATAACAGGTTCATGATAAGGCCTAACACATCTCATAGCTATACGTTTCTGTATTGCAGGTGTGTCCTAGCTACCTCATTACCCAGAGACAGACAATAACAGGCTTACTGATGTCTACTTGTCTGTTTGCCTGTCTCACTGTCAGCTTATCTTGGCATAAAGATGAAAACACAAACACTCTCTACGATTGAGTGGTTTGTGATCCCTCCAATAGCTATTTTCCTCCAATCTCCTGGAGTTGGCTAGTACAAATAAGTCAACATCCTAGTGACTGTGCATTAGGTTATGTGAAAAGAATCCATATATTTTCCCATTCGTTTTCTTTTATCTTGGAGTGGCAGAGTGTGTTCTGTTTTCTGTATTACAGCATGGTGTCCTAAAATGTTCTCCATACCACTGGCTCATCATAAGACCGAAGACATATCTCAGTCAGTGACAGCTTACTGATGCCTGCCCGTCTCACTGTCAGATCATCTTGGCATTGATGCTACAATAGCTATTTTACCGTCTCATGATGTTAGTATAGTCCGTCTAAGATAAGGATGACTGAACTAACATCCCTACAATGTTATTTGATGTAACATGTTCGATGTACTACATTATTTGCAAGAGCTTATCCATATAAGCCTATATTTTCCATTCATGTTATTTTATCTAGGAGTGGGAATGCACTTCAGTCAGTGGAGGCTGCTGAGGGAAGGACAGCTTATAATAATGGCTGGAATGGAGTCAACTGCATGGTATCAAACACGTGGTTTCCATGTGGTAGATAGCATTCCGTTGACTCTATTCGTGCCATTGCCAATGAGCTGACCTCCCCACAGCAGCCTCCACTGGCCTCAATAGCTATTTTACTCCCATCTCATGGCGTTATCTAGAAAATGAAACTAACTTCCCATACGATTGGAAATGAATTAAGTTATTTGGAAAGCATGTCCATGTAGGTCTATATTTCCATTCATGTTATTTCATTGTGGAGTGGCCTGTCTAGTGTCCTATTTAAAGTGACAGAGTCTAACATCGATCAATCTTGGTTCCGCAGTGACTGATGATAACCTTCTAAAGGTCACAGCTATTGACTACGCCACCAGGGGTAATCTCTGTCACAGTGGCTAGATACAAGTGCTAAATAAACCCATGAGCTGTATACCTACCACAGCATTGTATAGTATGACTTCTGCGTCCCAAATGACACCTTATTCCCTATGTAGTGCACTACTTTTTACCAGGGCCTATAGGGGAATAGGTGTGTAATGTTATAGCTGCAGTGAACCAACACTACACACCTATCTAATGAATTCTATTGCTATTACTGCATGTTGATGTGTTAAGGAATGGTTGTAGCGTTTGTCCTTCTTTGCCTGCCTTTCTGTAAGGTGGCTTATAACCGCCTGTAAATATTCAGCTAAGCTGACTGTTGTGGTTGTTTTATCACTTTAACTCTCAGGGTTTCTGCTGGATTCAATGAAAATGAGACACTAGGAGGCAGAAATAATATGATCTGTGTCTTTATGTGGGATTAATCCCCTGTGGGAGGACATTACCGGTGAAGCTGCTGGGTCCAGACAGGATTTATACTCTGCCAGTGAAGAAAGGGCACATTTCAAATGACTAATTCGAAAATATGTTTCATGAATGTAATGTATTTTTCAGTCATATTTATTCTCACCATATGTGTTTAATCTGGATTGACCAAAGCCCATGTCTACAGTAGGTACTGAAATAGA